>NW_026871044.1:0-122831 GCF_033118175.1 Dama dama
CGTCTCCACGTGAGGCGGGAGACCCAGGGTCCCTTTCCATGTGCCACAGGGATCCTGGGACTCCTATCCATTTTGAAGAGGAGTCAGGCATGTTCTCCTTTGGAAGCATTGATCTCCGCTGACCTCTCGAGTTTTCAAAGGATGTGAGGCCTCCGGTCGCGATGAGGCGGAGGACTAGGTCTTTCTCTGTGGTCTCCACAGGGGATTCAGACATCCCTTCGTCTTGGGAGATGCAAGACGAGCCTGCTTTCAATTCACTGCAGGGATATCCGGCCTTACTTCGAGTGAGAGCATCTCGGTGTCCATTCCACTTGAGGCCACAAACTCAGGGTCCCTCTCACATACCTGTAGCTGAGAGAAGCCTCCTCTTGAGGTGCTTGTGGAAAGTTGGTATTCCTCTTGAGTCGAAGCCAGGGACTAAGCTCTCATCTCGAGTTGATTTGGGGTCCACGGAGCCCTTTCCTGTTGCTCCATTGACCTCAGGATCCCTCTAGACTTGAGACACTGTTCTTGGGTTTTCTCTGGAGTGCCATCAAGGAAATCAAGGCTCCTTTCACGTTTGATGTGGAACGCGGAATTGCTCTGCACGCAGTGCAGGGGAATCGGGCCTCATCTCGCGGCGAGGGGGAAGTCTCATGGTTTTTCTCGAGTTGCGGCAGGAACCTGGGGTATATTCTCGAGTTACGACGGGGAGGGCCCTTCCAGACACGTGTTTGTTCAGTGACGTCAGGACTCCTGCCTAGGTGAGAGGGACCTCGGGATTCTCCTCGAGTCTTGGCATGGCAATTGGGACGCGTCTCCACGTGAGGCGGGAGACCCAGGGTCCTTTTCCACGTGGCACAGGGATCCTGGGGCTCCTATCCATTTTCAAGAGGAGTCAGGCATCGTCTCCTTTGGAAGCATTGATCTCCGCGGACTTCTCGAGTTTTCAAAGGATGTGAGGCCTCCGTTCGCGTTGAGGCGGAGGACTAGGTCTTTCTCTGTGGTCTCCACAGGGGATTCAGACATCCCTTCGTCTTGGGAGATGCAAGACGAGCCTGCATTCAATTCACTGCAGGGATATCCGGCCTTACTTCGAGTCAGAGCATCTCGGTGTCCATTCCACTTGAGGCCACAAACTCAGGGTCCCTCTCACATACCTGTAGCTGAGAGAAGCCTCCTCTTGAGGTGCTTGTGGAAAGTTGGTATTCCTCTTGAGTCGAAGCCAGGAACTAAGCTCTCATCTCGAGTTGATTTGGGGTCCACGGAGCCCTTTCGTGTTGCTCCAGTGACCTCAGGATCCCTCTAGACTTGAGACAGTGATCTTGGCTTTTCCCTGGAGTGCCGGGAAGGAAATCAAGGCTCCTTTCACGTTTGATGTGGAACACGGAATTGCTCTGCACGCAGTGCAGGGGAATCGGGCCTCATCTCGCGGCGAGGGGGAAGTCTCATGGTTTTTCTCAAGTTGCGGCCGGAACCTGGGGTATATTCTCGAGTTACGATGGGGAGGGCCCTTCCAGACACGTGTTTGTTCAGCGACATCAGGACTCCTGCCTAGGTGCGAGGGACACCTCGGGATTCTCCACGAGTCTTGGCATGGCAATTGAGACGCGTCTCCACGTGAGGCGGGAGACCCAGGGTCCCTTTCCACGTGCCACAGGGATCCTGGGGCTCCTATCCATTTTCAAGAGGAGTCAGGCATCGTCTCCTTTGGAAGCATTGATCTCCGCGGACCTCTTGCGTTTTCAAAGGATGTGAGGCCTCCGGTCGCAATGAGGCGTAGGACTAGGTCTTTCTCTGTGGTCTCCACAGGGGATTCAGACATCCCTTCGTCTTGGGAGATGAAAGACGAGCCTGCATTCAATTCACTGCAGGGATATCCGGCCTTACTTCGAGTCAGAGCATCTCGGTGTCCATTCCACTTGAGGCCACAAACTCAGGGTCCCTCTCACATACCTGTAGCTGAGAGAAGCCTCCTCTTGAGGTGCTTGTGGAAAGTTGGTATTCCTCTTGAGTCGAAGCCAGTGACTAAGCTCTCATCTCGAGTTGATTTGGGGTCCACGGAGCCCTTTCGTGTTGCTCCAGTGACCTCAGGATCCCTCTAGACTTGAGACAGTGATCTTGGGTTTTCTCCTGAGTGCCATCAAGGAAATCAAGGCTCCTTTCACGTTTGATGTGGAACACGGAATTTCTCTGCATGCAGTGCAGGGGAATCGGGCCTCATGTCGCGGCGAGGGGGAAGTCTCATGGTTTTTCTCGAGTTGAGGCCGGAACCTGGGGTATATTCTCGAGTTACGACGGGGAGGGCCCTTCCAGACACGTGTTTGTTCAAGCGACGGCAGGACTCCTGCCTAGGTGCGAGGGACACCTCGGGATTCTCCTCGAGTCTTGGCATGGCAATTGGGACGCGTCTCCACGTGAGGCGGGAGACCCAGGGTCCCTTTCCACGTGCCACAGGGATACTGGGACTCCTATCCATTTTCAAGAGGAGTCAGGCATCGTCTCCTTTGGAAGCACTGATCTCTGCAGACCTCTCGAGTTTTCAAAGGATATGAGGCCTCCGGTCACGATGAGGCGGAGGACTAGGTCTTTCTCTGTGGTATCCACAGGGGATTCAGACATCCCTTCGTCTTGGGAGATGCAAGACGAGCCTGCATTCAATTCACTGCAGGGATATCCGGACTTACTTCGAGTCAGAACATTTCGGTGTCCATTGCACTTGAGGCCACAAACTCAGGGTCCCTCTCACATACCTGTAGCTGAGAGAAGCCTCCTCTTGAGTTGCATGTGGAAAGTTGGTATTCCTCTTGAGTCAAAGCCAGGGACTAAGTTCGCATCTCGAGTTGATTTGGTGTCCACGGATCTCTTTCGTGTTGCTCCAATGACCTCAGGATCCCTCTAGACTTGAGACAGTGATCTTGGGTTTTCTCTGGAGTGCCATCAAGGAAATCAAGGCTCCTTTCTCGTTTGATGTGGAACACGGAATTGCTCTGCACGCAGTGCAGAGGAATCGGGCCTCATCTCGCGGCGAGGGGGAAGTCTCATGGTTTTTCTCGAGTTGTGGCCGGAACCTGTGGTATATTGTCGAGTTACGACGGGGAGGGCCCTTCCAGACACGTGTTTGGTCAGCGACGTCAGGACTCCTGCCTAGGTACGAGGGACACCTCGGGATTCTCCTCGAGTCTTGGCATGGCAATTGGGACGCGTCTCCACGTGAGGCGAGAGACCCAGGGTCCCTTTCCACGTGCCACAGGGATCCTGGGGCTCCTATCCATTTTCAAGAGGAGTCAGGCATCGTCTCCTTTGGAAGCATTGATCTCCGCGGACCTCTGGAGTTTTCAAAGGATGTGAGGCCTCCGATCGCAATGAGGCGGAGGACTAGGTCTTTCTCTGTGGTCTCCACAGGGGATTCAGACATCCCTTCGTCTTGGGAGATGCAAGACGAGCCTGCATTCAATTCACTGCAGGGATATCCGGCCTTACTTCGAGTCAGAGCATCTCGGTGTCCATTCCACTTGAGGCCACAAACTCAGGGTCCCTCTCACATACCTGTAGCTCAGAGAAGCCTCCTCTTGAGGTGCTTGTGGAAAGTTGGTATTCCTCTTGCGTCGAAGCCAGGGACTAAGCTCTCATCTCGAGTTGATTTGGGGTCCACGGAGCCCTTTCTTGTTGCTCCAGTGACCTCAGGATCCCTCTAGACTTGAGACAGTGACCTTGGGTTTTCTCTGGAGTGCCATCAGGGAAATCAAGGCTCCTTTCACGTTTGATGTGGAACACGGAATTGCTCTGCACGCAGTGCACGGGAATCGGGCCTCATGTCGCGGCCAGCGGGAAGTCTCATGGTTTTTCTCGAGTTGCGGCCGGAACCTGGGGTATATTCTCGAGTTACGACGGCGAGGGCCCTTCCAGACATGTGTTTGTTCAGCGACATCAGGACTCCTGCCTAGGTGCGAGGGACACCTCGGGTTTCTCCGCGAGTCTTGGCATGGCAATTGGGACGCGTCTCCACGTGAGGCGGGAGACCCAGGGTCCCTTTCCACGTGCCACAGGGATCCTGGGACTCCTATCCATTTTCAAGAGGAGTCAGGCATCGTCTCCTTTGGAAGCATTGATCTCCGCGGACGTCTTGAGTTTTCAAAGGATGTGAGGCCTCCGGTCGCGATGAGGCGGAGAACTAGGTCTTTCTCTGTCGTCTCCACAGAGGATTCAGACATCCCTTCGTCTTGGGAGATGCAAGACGAGCCTGCATTCAATTCACTGCAGGGATATCCGGCCTTACCTCGAGTCAGAGCATCTCGGTGTCCATTCCACTTGAGGACACAAACTCAGGGTCCCTCTCAGATACCTGTTGCTGAGAGAAGCCTCCTATTGAGGTGCTTGTGGAAAGTTGGTATTCCTCTTGATATGAAGCCAGGGACTAAGCTCTCATCTCGAGTTGATTTGGGGCCACGGAGCCCTTTCGTGTTGCTACAGTGACCTCAGGATCCCTCTAAACTTGAGACAGTGATCTTGGGTTTTCTCTGGAGTGCCATCAAGGAAATCAAGGCTCCTTTCACGTTTGATGTGGAACACGGAATTGCTCTGCACGCAGTGCAGGGGAATCGGGCCTCATCTCGCAGCGAGGGGAAAGTCTCATGGTTTTTCTCGAGTTGCAGCCGGAACCTGGGGTATATTCTCGAGTTAGAAAGGGAGGGCCCTTCCAGACACGTGTTTGTTCAGCGACGTCAGGACTCCTGCCTAGGTGCGAGGGACACATCGGGATTCTCCTCGAGTCTTGGCATGGCAATTGGGACGCGTCTCCACGTGAGGCGGGAGACCCAGTGTCCCTTTCCACATGCGACAGGGATCCTGGGACTCCTATCCATTTTCAAGAGGAGTCAGGCATCGTCTCCTTTGGAAGCATTGATCTCCGGGGACCTTTCGAGTTTTCAAAGGATGTGAGGCCTCCGATCGCGATGAGGCGGAGAACTCGGTCTTTCTCTGTGGTCTCCACAGGGGATTCAGACATCCCTTCGTCTTGGGAGATGCAAGACGAGCCTGCATTCAATTCACTGCAGGGATATCCGGCCTTACTTCGAGTCAGAGCATCTCGGTGTCCATTCCACTTGAGGCCACAAACTCAGGGTCCCTCTCACATACCTGTAGCTGAGAGAAGCCTCCTCTTGAGGTGCTTGTGGAAAGTTGGTATTCTTCTTGAGTCGAAACCAGGGACTAAGCTCTCATCTCGAGTTGATTTGGGGTCCCGGAGCCCTTTCGTGTTGCTCCAGTGACCTCAGGATCCCTCTAGACTTGAGACAGTGATCTTGGGTTTTCTCTGGAGTGCCATCAAGGAAATCAAGGCTCCTTTCACGTTTGATGTGGAACACGGAATTGCTCTGTACGCAGTGCAGGGGAATGGGGCCTCATCTCGCGGCGAGGAGTAAGTCTCATGGTTTTTCTCGAGTTGCGGCCGGAACCTGGGGTATATTCTCGAGTTATGACGGGGAGGGCCCATCCAGACACGTGTTTGTTCAGCGACGTCAGGACTCCTGCCTAGGTGCGAGGGACACCTCGGGATTCTCCTCGAGTCTTGGCATGGTAATTGGAATGCGTCTCCACGTGATGCGGGACACCCAGGGTCCCTTTCCACGTGCCACAGGGATCCTGGGACTCCTATCCATTTTCAAGAGGAGTCAGGCAACGTCTCCTTTGGAAGTATTGTTCTCCGCGCACCTCTCGAGTTTTCAAAGGATGTGAGGCCTCTGTTCGCGTTGAGGCGGAGAACTAGGTCTTTCTCTGTGGTCTCCACAGGGGATTCAGACATCCCTTCGTCTTGGGAGATGCAAGACGAGCCTGCATTCAATTCACTGCAGGGATATCCGGCCTTACTTCGAGTCAGAGCATCTCGGTGTCCATTCCACTTGAGGCCACAAACTCAGGGTCCCTCTCACATACCTGTAGCTGAGAGAAGCCTCCTCTTGAGGTGCTTGTGGAAAGTTGGTATTCCTCTTGAGTCGAAGCCAGGGACTAAGCTCTCATCTCGAGTTGATTTGGGGACCACGGAGCCCTTTCCTGTTGCTCCAGTGACCTCAGGATCCCTCTAGACTTGAGACAGTGATCTTGGGTTTTCTCTGGAGTGCCATCAAGAAAATCAAGGCTCCTTTCACGTTTGATGTGGAACACGGAATTGCTCTGCATGCAGGGCAGGGGAATCGGGCCTCATCTCGCGGCAAGGGGGAAGTCTCATGGTTTTTCTCGAGTTGCAGCCGGAACCTGGGGTATATTCTCGAGTTACGACGGGGAGGGCCCTTCCAGACACGTGTTTGTTCAGCAACGTCTGGACTCCTGCCTAGGTGCGAGGGACACCTCGGGATTCTCCGCGAATCTTGGCATGGCAATTGAGACGCGTCTCCACGTGAGGCTGGAGACCCAGGGTCCCTTTCCACGTGAAACAGGGATCCTGGGACTCCTATCCATTTTCCAGAGGAGTCAGGCATCGTCTCCTTTGGAAGCATTGATCTCCGCGGACCTCTCGAGTTTTCAAAGGACGTGAGGCCTCCGGTCGCGATGAGGCGGAGAACTAGGTCTTTCTCTGTGGTCTACACAGGGGATTCAGACATCCCTTCATCTTGGGAGATGCAAGACGAGCCTGCATTCAATTCACTGCAGGGATATCCGGCCTTACTTCGAGTCAGAGCATCTCGGTGTCCATTCCACTTGAGGCCACAAACTCAGGGTCCCTCTCACATACCTGTAGCTGAGAGAAGCCTCCTCTTGAGGTGCTTGTGGAAAGTTGGTAATCCTCTTGAGTCGAAGCCAGGGACTAAGCTCTCATCTCCAGTTGATTTGGGGTCCATGGAGCCCTTTCGTGTTGCTCCAGTGACCTCAGGATCCCTCTAGACTTGAGACAGTGATCTTGGGTTTTCTCTGGAGTGCCATCAAGGAAATCAAGGCTCCTTTCACGTTTGATTTGGAACACGGAATTGCTCTGCATGCAGTGCAGGGGAATCGGGGCTCCTGTCGCGGCGAGGGGGAAGTCTCATAGTTTTTCTCGAGTTGCGGCCGGAACCTGGGGTATATTCTCGAGTTACGATGGGGAGGGCCCTTCCAGACACGTTTTTGTTCAGCGTCGTCAGGACTCCTGCCTAGGTGCGAGGGACACCTCGGGATTCTCCTCGAGTCTTGGCATGGCAATTGGGAGGCGTCTCCACGTGAGGCGGGAGACCCAGTGTCCCTTTCCACGTGCCACAGGGATACTGGGACTCCTATCCATTTTCAAGAGGAGTCAGGCATCGTCTCCTTTGGAAGCACTGATCTCTGCAGACCTCTCGAGTTTTCAAAGGATATGACGCCTCCGGTCACGATGAGGCGGAGGACTAGGTCTTTCTCTGTGGTATCCACAGGGGATTCAGACATCCCTTCGTCTTGGGAGATGCAAGACGAGCCTGCATTCAATTCACTGCAGGGATATCCGGACTTACTTCGAGTCAGAACATTTCGGTGTCCATTGCACTTGAGGCCACAAACTCAGGGTCCCTCTCACATACCTGTAGCTGAGAGAAGCCTCCTCTTGAGGTGCATGTGGAAAGTTGGTGTTCCTCTTGAGTCGAAGCCAGGGACTAAGCTCTCATCTCGAGTTGATTCGGGGTCCACGGAGCCCTTTCATGTTGCTCCAGTGACCTCAGGATCCCTCTAGACTTGAGACAGTGATCTTGGGTTTTCTCTGGAGTGCCATCAAGGAAATCAAGGCTCCTTTCTCGTTTGATGTGGAACACGGAATTGCTCTGCACGCAGTGCAGGGGAATTGGGCCTCATCTCGCGGCGAGGGGGAAGTCTCATGGTTTTTCTAGAGTTGCGGCCAGAACCTAGGGTATATTCTCGAGTTACGATGAGGAGGGCACTTCCAGACACGTGTTTTTCAGCGACGTCAGGACTCCTGCCTAGGTGCGTGGGACACCTCGGGATTCTTCTCGAGTCTTGGCATGGCAATTGGGAGGCGTCTCCACGTGAGGCGGGAGACGCAGATTCCCTTTCCACGTGCCACAGGGAACCTGGGACTCCTATCCATTTTCAAGAGTAGTCAGGCATCGTCTCCTTTGGAAGCATTGATCTCCGCTGACCTCTCGAGTTTTCAAAGAATGTGAGGCCTCCGTTTGCGTTGAGGCGGAGAACTAGGTCTTTCTCTGTGGTCTCCACAGGGGATTCAGACATCCGTTCATCTTGGGAGATGCAATACGAGCCTGCATTCCATTCACTGCAGGGATATCCGGCCTTACTTCGAGTCAGAGCATCTCGGTGTCCATTCCACTTGAGGCCACAAACTCAGGGTCCCTCTCACATACCTGCAGCTGAGAGAAGCCTCCTCTTGATGTGCTTGTGGAAAGTTGGTATTCCTCTTGAGTCGAAGCCAGGGACTAAGCTCTCATCTCGAGTTGATTTGGGGTCCCGGAGCCCTTTCCTGTTGCTACAGTGACCTCAGGATCCCTCTAGACTTGAGACAGTGATCTTGGGTTTTCTCTGGAGTGCCATCAAGGAAATCAAGGCTCCTTTCACGTTTGATGTGGAACACGGAATTGCTCTGCACGCACTGCAGGGGAATCGGGCCTCATCTCGCGGCGAGGGGGAAGTCTCATGCTTTTTCTCGAGTTGCGGCCGGAACCTGGGGTATATTCTCGAGTTACGACGGGGAGGGCCCTTCCAGACACGTGTTTGTTCAGCGACGTCAGGACTCCTGCCTAGCTGCGAGGGACACCTCGGGATTCTCCACGAGTCTTGGCATGGTAATTGGGACGCGTCTCCACATGAGACGGGAGACCCAGTGTCCCTTTGGACGTGCCACAGGGATCCTGGAACTCCTATCCATTTTCAAGAGGAGTCAGACATCGTCTCCTTTGGAAGCATTGATCTCCGCGGACCTTTCGAGTTTTCAAAGGATGTGAGGCCTCCGTTCCCGTTGAGGCGGAGAACTCGGTCTTTCTCTGTGGTCTCCACAGGGGATTCAGACATTCCTTCGTCTTCGGAGATGCAAGACGAGCCTGCATTCAATTCACTGCAGGGATATCCGGCCTTACTTCGAGTCAGAGCATCTCGGTGTCCATTCCACTTGAGGCCACAAACTCAGGGTCCCTCTCACATACCTGTAGCTGAGAGAGGTGCTTGTGGAAAGTTGGTATTCCTCTTGAGTCGAAGCCAGGGACTAAGCTCTCATCTCGAGTTGATTTGGGGTCCACGGAGCCCTTTCCTGTTGCTACAGTGACCTCAGGATCCCTCTAGACTTGAGACAGTGATCTTGGGTTTTCTCTGGAGTGTCATCAAGGAAATCAAGGCTCCTTTCACTTTTGATGTGGAATAGGGAATTGCTCTGCACGCAGGGCAGGTGAATCGGGCCTCATCTCGCGGCGAGGGGGAAGTCGCATGGTTTTTCTCGAGTTGCGGCCGGAACCTGGGGTATATTCTCGAGTTTCGACGGGGAGGGCCCTTTCAGGCACGTGTTTTTCAGCGACGTCAGGACTCCTCCCTAGGTGCCAGGGACACCTCGGGATTCTCCTCGAGTCTTGGCATGGCAATTGGGATGCGTCTCCACGTGAGGCGGGAGACCCAGGGTCCCTTTCCACGTGCCACAGGGATCCTGGGACTCCTATCCATTTTCAAGAGGAGTCAGGCATCTTCACCTTTGGAAGCATTGATCTCAGCGGACCTCTCGAGTTTTCAAAGGATGTGAGGCCTCCGGTCGCGATGAGGCGGAGAACTAGGTCTTTCTCTGTGGTCTCCACAGGGGATTCAGACATCCCTTCCTCTTGGGAGATGCAGGACGAGCCTGCATTCAATTCAATGCAGGGATATCTGGCCTTACTTCGAGTCAGAGCATCTCGGTGTCCATTCCACTTGAGGCCACAAACTCAGGGTCCCTCTCACATACCTGTGGCTGAGAGAAGCCTCCTCTTGAGGTGCTTCTGGAAAGGTGGTATTCCTCTTGAGTCGAAGCCAGGGACTAAGCTCTCATCTCGAGTTGATTTGGGGTCCACGGAGCCCTTTCGTGTTGCTCCAGTGACCTCAGGATCCCTCTAGACTTGAGACAGTCATCTTGGGTTTTCTCTGGAGTGCCACGAAGGAAATCAAGGCTCCTTTCAAGTTTGATGTGGAACACGGAATTGCTCTGCACGCAGTGCAGGGGAATCGGGCTTCATCTCGCGGCGAGGGGGAAGTCTCATGGTTTTTCTCGAGTTGCGGCCGGAACCTGGGGTATATTCTCGAGTTACGACGGGGAGGGTCCTTCCATACACGTGTTTGTTCAGCGACGTCAGGACTCCTGCCTACGTGCGAGGGACACCTCGGGATTCTCCTCGAGTCTTGGCATGGCAATTGGGACGCGTCTCCACGTGAGGCGGGAGACCCAGGGTCCCTTTCCACGTGCCACAGGGATCCTGGGACTCCTATCCATTTTCAAGAGGAGTCAGGCATCGTCTCCTTTGGAAGCATTGATCTCCGCAGACCTCTCGAATTATCAAAGGATGTCAGGCCTCCGGTCGCATTGAGGCGGAGGACTAGGTTTTTCTCTGTGGTCTCCACAGGGGATTCAGATATTCCTTCGTCTTGGGAGATGCAAGACGAGCCTGCATTCAATTCACTGCAGGGATATCCGGCCTTACTTCGAGTTAGAGCATCTCGGTGTCCATTCCACTTGAGTCCACAAACTCAGGGTCCCTCAAATATACATGTAGTTGAGAGAAGCCTCCTCTTGAGGTGCTTGTGGAAAGTTGGTATTCCTCTTGGGTCTAAGCCAGGGACTAAGCTCTCACCTCGAGTGGATTTGTTGTCGACGGAGCCCTTTCATATTGGTCCAGTGACCTCAGGATCCCTCTAGACTTGAAACAGTGATCTTGGGTTTCTCTGGAGTGCCATCAAGGAAATCAAGGCTCCTTTCACGTTTGATGTGGAACACGGAATTGCTCTGCATGCAGTGCAGGGGAATCGGGCCTCAACTCACGGCGAGGGGGATATCTCATGGTTTTTCTCGAGTTGCGGACGGAACCTGGGTTATATTCTCGAGTTACGACGGGGAGGGCCCTTCCAGACACGTGTTTGTTCAACGACGACAGGACTCCTGCCTACGTGCGAGGGACACCTCGGGATTCTCCTCGAGTCTTGGCATGGCAATTGGGACGCGTCTCCACGTGAGGCGGGAGACCCAGGGTCCCTTTCCACGTGCCACAGGGATCCTGGGACTCCTATCCATTTTCAAGAGGAGTCAGGCATCGTCTCCTTTGGAAGCATTGATCTCCGCGGACTTCTCGAGTTTTCAAAGGATATGAGGCCTCCGGTTGCGTTGAGGTGGAGGACTAGGTCTTTCTCTATGGTCTCCACAGGGTATTCAGACAACCCTTAGACTTGGGAGTTGCAAGACGAGCCTACATTCAATTCACTGCAGGGATATCCGGCCTTACTTCGAGTCAGAGCATCTCGGTGTCCATTCCACTTGAGGCCAAAAACTCAGGGTCCCTCTCACATACTTGTAGCTGAGAGAAGCCTCCTCTTGAGGTGCTTGTGGAAACGTGGTATTCCTCTTGAGTCGAAGCCAGGGACTAAGCTCTCATCTCGAGTTGATTTGGGGTCCACAGAGCCCTTTCGTTTTGCTACAGTGACCTCAGGGTCAATCTAGACTTGAGAGAGTGATCTTGGGTTTTCTCTGAAGTGCCATCAGGGAAATCAAGGCTCCTTTCACTTTTGATGTGCAATACGGCATTGCTCTGCTCGCAGGGCACGGGAATCGGGCCTGATGTCGCGGCGAGCAGGAAGTCTCATGGTTTTTCTCGAGTTGCGGCCGGAACCTCGGCTATATTCTCGAGTTAAGATGGGGAGGGCCCTTCCAGACATGTGTTTGTTCAGCGACGTCAGGACTCCTGCCTAGGTGCGAGGGACACCTCGGGATTCTCCTCGAGTCTTGGCATGGCAATTGGGATGCGTCTCCACGTGAGTCGGGAGACCCAGGGTCCCTTTCCACGTGCCACAGGGATCCTGGGACTCCTATCCATTTTCAAGAGGAGTCAGGCATCGTCTCCTTTGGAAGCATTGATCTCCGCAGACCTCTCGAATTATCAAAGGATGTCAGGACTCCGGTCGCATTGAGGCGGAGGACTAGGTTTTTCTCTGTGGTCTCCACAGGGGATTCAGATATTCCTTCGTCTTGGGAGATGCAAGACGAGCCTGCATTCAATTCACTGCAGGGATATCCGGCCTTACTTCGAGTTAGAGCATCTCGGTGTCCATTCCACTTGAGTCCACAAACTCAGGGTCCCTCAAATATACATGTAGTTGAGAGAAGCCTCCTCTTGAGGTGCTTGTGGAAAGTTGGTATTCCTCTTGGGTCTAAGCCAGGGACTAAGCTCTCACCTCGAGTGGATTTGTTGTCGACGGAGCCCTTTCATATTGGTCCAGTGACCTCAGGATCCCTCTAGACTTGAAACAGTGATCTTGGGTTTCTCTGGAGTGCCATCAAGGAAATCAAGGCTCCTTTCACGTTTGATGTGGAACACGGAATTGCTCTGCATGCAGTGCAGGGGAATCGGGCCTCAACTCACGGCGAGGGGGATATCTCATGGTTTTTCTCGAGTTGCGGACGGAACCTGGGTTATATTCTCGAGTTACGACGGGGAGGGCCCTTCCAGACACGTGTTTGTTCAACGACGTCAGGACTCCTGCCTACGTGCGAGGGACACCTCGGGATTCTCCTCGAGTCTTGGCATGGCAATTGGGACGCGTCTCCACGTGAGGCGGGAGACCCAGGGTCCCTTTCCACGTGCCACAGGGATCCTGGAACTCCTATCCATTTTCAAGAGGAGTCAGGCATCGTCTCCTTTGGAAGCATTGATCTCCGCGGACTTCTCGAGTTTTCAAAGGATATGAGGCCTCCGGTTGCGTTGAGGTGGAGGACTAGGTCTTTCTCTATGGTCTCCACAGGGTATTCAGACAACCCTTAGACTTGGGAGTTGCAAGACGAGCCTACATTCAATTCACTGCAGGGATATCCGGCCTTACTTCGAGTCAGAGCATCTCGGTGTCCATTCCACTTGAGGCCAAAAACTCAGGGTCCCTCTCACATACTTGTAGCTGAGAGAAGCCTCCTCTTGAGGTGCTTGTGGAAACGTGGTATTCCTCTTGAGTCGAAGCCAGGGACTAAGCTCTCATCTCGAGTTGATTTGGGGTCCACAGAGCCCTTTCGTTTTGCTACAGTGACCTCAGGGTCAATCTAGACTTGAGAGAGTGATCTTGGGTTTTCTCTGAAGTGCCATCAGGGAAATCAAGGCTCCTTTCACTTTTGATGTGCAATACGGCATTGCTCTGCTCGCAGGGCACGGGAATCGGGCCTGATGTCTCGGCGAGGGGGAAGTCTCATGGTTTTTCTCGAGTTGCGGCCGGAACCTCGGCTATATTCTCGAGTTAAGATGGGGAGGGCCCTTCCAGACATGTGTTTGTTCAGCGACGTCAGGACTCCTGCCTAGGTGCGAGGGACACCTCGGGATTCTCCTCGAGTCTTGGCATGGCAATTGGGATGCGTCTCCACGTGAGTCGGGAGACCCAGGGTCCCTTTCCACGTGCCACAGGGATCCTGGGACTCCTATCCATTTTCAAGAGGAGTCAGGCATCGTCTACTTTGGAAGCATTGATCTCCGCAGACCTCTCGAATTATCAAAGGATGTCAGGACTCCGGTCGCATTGAGGCGGAGGACTAGGTTTTTCTCTGTGGTCTCCACAGGGGATTCAGATATTCCTTCGTCTTGGGAGATGCAAGACGAGCCTGCATTCAATTCACTGCAGGGATATCCGGCCTTACTTCGAGTTAGAGCATCTCGGTGTCCATTCCACTTGAGTCCACAAACTCAGGGTCCCTCAAATATACATGTAGTTGAGAGAAGCCTCCTCTTGAGGTGCTTGTGGAAAGTTGGTATTCCTCTTGGGTCTAAGCCAGGGACTAAGCTCTCACCTCGAGTGGATTTGTTGTCGACGGAGCCCTTTCATATTGGTCCAGTGACCTCAGGATCCCTCTAGACTTGAAACAGTGATCTTGGGTTTCTCTGGAGTGCCATTAAGGAAATCAAGGCTCCTTTCACGTTTGATGTGGAACACGGAATTGCTCTGCATGCAGTGCAGGGGAATCGGGCCTCAACTCACGGCGAGGGGGATATCTCATGGTTTTTCTCGAGTTGCGGACGGAACCTGGGTTATATTCTCGAGTAACGACGGGGAGGGCCCTTCCAGACACGTGTTTGTTCAACGACGTCAGGACTCCTGCCTACGTGCGAGGGACACCTCGGGATTCTCCTCGAGTCTTGGCATGGCAATTGGGACGCGTCTCCATGTGAGGCGGTAGACCCAGGGTCCCTTTCCCCGTGCCACAGGGATCTTGGGACTCCTATCCATTTTCAAGAGGAGTCAGGCATCATCTCCTTTGGAAGCATTGATCTCCTCGGACCTCTCAAGTTTTCAAAGAATGTGAGGGCTCCGCTCGCGATGAGGCGGAGAATTAGGTCTTTCTCTGAGGTCTCCACAGGGGATTCAGACATCCCTTCGTCTTGGGAGATGCAAGACGAGCCTGCATTCAATTCACTGCAGGGATATCCGGCCTTACTTCGAGTCAGAGCATCTCGGTGTCCTTTCCACTTGAGGCCACAAACTCAGGGTCCCTCTCACATACTTGTAGCTGAGAGACGCCTCCTCTTGAGGTGCTTGTGGAAAGTTGGTATTCCTCTTGAGTCGAAGCCAGGGACTAAGCTCTCATCTCGAGTTGATTTGGGGTCCACGGAGCCCTTTCGTGTTGCTCCAGTGACCTCAGGATCCCTCTAGACTTGAGACAGTGATCTTGGGTTTTCTCTGGAGTGCCATCAACGAAATCAAGGCTCCTTTCACGTTTGATGTGGAACACGGAATTGCTGTACACGCAGTGCAGGGGAATCGGGCCTCATCTCGCGGCGAGGGGGAAGTCTCATGGTTTTTCTCGAGTTGCGGCCGGAACCTGGGGTATATTCTCGAGTTACGACGGGGAGGGCCCTTCCAGACACGTGTTTGTTCACCACGTCAGGACTCCTGCCTACGTGCGAGGGACACCTCGGGATTCTCCTCGAGTCTTGGCATGGCAATTGGGACGCGTCTCCACGTGAGGCGGGAGACCCAGGGTCCCTTTCGACGTGCCACAGGGATCCTGGGACTCCTATCCATTTTCAAGAGGAGTCAGGCATCGTCTCCTTTGGAAGCATTGATCTCCGCGGACCTATCGAGTTTTCAAAGGATATGAGGCCTCCGGTTGCGTTGAGGTGGAGGACTAGGTCTTTCTCTATGGTCTCCACAGGGGATTCAGACAACCCTTAGTCTTGGGAGTTGCAAGACGAGCCTACATTCAATTCACTGCAGGGATATCCGGCCTTACTTCGAGTCAGAGCATCTCGGTGTCCATTCCACTTGAGGCCAAAAACTCAGGGTCCCTCTCACATACTTGTAGCTGAGAGAAGCCTCCTCTTGAGGTGCTTGTGGAAACGTGGTATTCCTCTTGAGTCGAAGCCAGGGACTAAGCTATCATCTCGAGTTGATTTGGGGTCCACGGAGCCCTTTCGTGTTGCTACAGTGACGTCAGGATCCCTCTAGACTTGAGACAGTGATCTTGGATTTTCTCTGGAGTGCCATCAAGGAAATCAAGGCTCCTTTCACGTTTGATGTGGAACAAGGAATTGCTCTGCACGCAGTGCAGGGGAATGGGCCTCATCTCGCGGCGAGGGGGAAGTCTCATGCTTTTTCTCGAGTTGCGGCCGGAACCTGGGGTATATTCTCGAGTTACGATGGGGAGGGCCCTTCCAGACACGTGTTTGTTCACCACGTCAGGACTCCTTCTTACGTGCGAGGGACACCTCGGGATTCTCCTCGAGTCTTGGCATGGCAATTGGGACGCGTCTCCACGTGAGGCGGGAGACCCAGGGTCCCTTTCCACGTGCCAGAGGGATCCTGGGACTCCTATCCATTTTCAAGAGGAGTCAGGCATCGTCTCCTTTGGAAGCATTGATCTCCGCGGACCTCTCGAATTTTCAAAGGATATGAGGCCTCCGGTGTCGATGAGGCGGAGGACTAGGTCTTTCTCTATCGTCTCCACAGCGGAATCAGACATCCCTTCGTCTTGGGAGATGCAAGACGAGCCTGCATTCAATTCACTGCAGGGATATCCGGCCCTACTTCGAGTCAGAGCATCTCGGTGTCCATTCCACTTGAGGCCACAAACTCAGGGGCCCTCTCACATACCTGTAGCTGAGAGAAGCCTCCTCTTGAGGTGCTTGTGGAAAGTTGGTATTCCTCTTGAGTCGAAGCCAGGGACTAAGCTCTCATCTCGAGTTGATTTGGGGTCCACGGAGCCCTTTCGTTTTGCTACAGTGACCTCAGGGTCAATCTAGACTTGAGAGAGTGATCTTGGGTTTTCTCTGGAGTGCCATCAAGGAAATCAAGGCTCCTTTCACTTTTGATGTGCAATACGGCATTGCTCTGCACGCAGAGCACGGGAATCGGGCCTGATGTCGCGGCGAGGGGGAAGTCTCATGGTTTTTCTCGAGTTGCGGCCGGAACCTCGGCTATATTCTCGAGTTAAGATGGGGAGGGCCCTTCCAGACACGTGTTTGTTCAGCGACGTCGGGACTCCTGCCTAGGTGCGAGGGACACCTCGGGATTCTCCTCGAGTCTTGGCATGGCAATTGGGATGCGTCTCCACGTGAGTCGGGAGACCCAGGGTCCCTTTCCACGTGCCACAGGGATCCTGGGACTCCTATCCATTTTCAAGAGGAGTCAGGCATCGTCTCCTTTGGAAGCATTGATCTCCCCAGACCTCTCGAATTATCAAAGGATGTCAGGCCTCCGGTCGCATTGAAGCGGAGGACTAGGTCTTTCTCTGTGGTCTCCACAGGGGATTCAGATATCCCTTCGTCTTGGGAGATGCAAGACGAGCCTGCATTCAATTCACTGCAGGGATATCCGGCCTTACTTCGAGTCAGATCATCTCGGTGTCCATTCCACTTGAGGCCACAAACTGAGGGTCCCTCAAATATACCTGTAGCTGAGAGAAGCCTCCTCTTGAGGTGCTTGTGGAAAGTTGGTATTCCTCTTGGGTCTAAGCCAGGGACTAAGCTCTCATCTCGTGGATTTGTTGTCGACGGAGCCCTTTCATATTGGTCCAGTGACCTCAGGATCCCTCTAGACTTGAGACAGTGATCTTGGGTTTCTCTGGAGTGCCATCAAGGAAATCAAGGCTCCTTTCTCGTTTGATGTCGAACACGGAATTGCTCTGCATGCAGTGCAGGGGAATCGGGCCTCATCTCGCGGCGAGGGGGATATCTCATGGTTTTTCTCGAGTTGCGGCCGGAACCTGTGGTATATTCTCGAGTTAAGACGGGGAGGGCCCTTCCAGACACGTGTTTGTTCAGCGACATCAAGACTCCTGCCTAGGTGCGAGGGACACCTCGGGATTCTCCTCGAGTCCTGGCATGGCAATTGGGACGCGTCTCCACGTGAGGCGGGAGACTCAGGGTCCCTTTCCACGTGCCACAGGGATCCTGGGACTCCTATCCATTTTCAAGAGGAGTCAGGCATCATCTCCTTTGGAAGCATTGATCTCCGCGGACCTATCGAGTTTTCAAAGGATATGAGGCCTCGGCTCGCGATGAGGTGGAGGACTAGATCTTTCTCTGTGGTCTCCACAGGGGATTCAGACAACCCTTCGTCTTGGGAGATGCAAGACGAGCCTGCATTCAATTCACTGCAGGGATATCCGGCCTTACTTCGAGTCAGAGCATCTCGGTGTCCATTCCACTTGAGGCCACAAACTCAGGGTCCCTCTCACATACCTGTAGCTGAGTGAAGCCTCCTCTTGAGGTGCTTGTGGAAAGTTGGTATTCCTCTTGAGTCGAAGCCAGGGACTAAGCTCTCATCTCGAGTTGATTTGGGGTCCACGGAGCCCTTTCGTGTTGCTCCAGTGACCTCAGGATCCCTCTAGACTTGAGACAGTGATCTTGGGTTTTCTCTGGAGTGCCATCAAGGAAATCAAGGCTCCTTTCACTTTTGATGTGGAACACGGAATTGCTCTGCACGCAGGGCAGGGGAATCGGGCCTCATCTCGCGGTGAGGGGGAAGTCTCATGGTTTTTCTCGAGTTTCGGCCGGAACCTGGGTTATATTCTCGAGTTACGATGGGGAGGGCCCTTCCAGACACGTGTTTGTTCAGCGACATCAGGACTCCTGCCTAGGTGCGAGGGACACCTCGGGATACTCCTCGAGTCTTGGCATGGCAATTGGGACGCGTCTCCACGCGAGGAGGGAGACCCAGGGTCCCTTTCCACGTGCCACAGGACTGCTGGGACTCCTATCCATTTTCAAGAGGAGTCAGGCATCGTCTCCTTTGGAAGCATTGATCTCCGCATACCTCTCGAATTTTCAAAGGATGTGAGGTCTTCGGTCGCGATGAGGCGGAGGACTAGGTCTTTCTCTATCGTCTCCACAGCGGATTCAGACATCCCTTCGTCTTGGGAGATGCAAGACGAGCCTGCATTCAATTCACTGCAGGGATATCCGGCCTTACTTCGAGTCAGAGCATCTCGGTGTCCATTACACTTCAGGCCACACACTCAGGGTCCCTCTCACATACTTGTAGCTCAGAGAAGCCTCTTCTTGAGGTGCTTGTGGAAAGTTTGTATTCCTCTTGACTCGAAGCCAGGGACTAAGCTCTCATCTCGAGTTGATTTGGGTCCACGGAGCCCTTTCGTGTTGCTCCAGTGACCTCAGGATCCCTCTAGACTTGAGACAGTGACCTTGGGTTTTCTCTGGAGTGCCATCAAGGAAATCAAGGCTCCTTTCACGTTTGATGTGGAACACGGAATTGCTCTGCACGCAGTGCAGGGGAATCGGGCCTCATCTCGCGGCGAGGGGGAAGTCTCATGGTTTTTCTCGAGTTGCGGCCGGAACCTGGGGTATATTCTCGAGTTACGACGGGGAGGGCCCTTCCTTACACGTGTTTGTTCAGCGACGTCAGGACTCCTGCCTAGGTGCGAGGGACACCTCGGGATTCTCCTCGAGTCTTGGCATGGCAATTGGGACGCGTCTCCACGTAAGGCGGGAGACCCAGGGTCCCTTTCCATGTGCCACAGGGATCCTGGGACTCAGATCCATTTTCAAGAGTAGTCAGGCAACGTCTCCTTTGGAAGCATTGATCTCCGCGGACATCTCGAGTTTTCAAAGGATGTGAGGCCTCCGGTCGCGATGAGGCGGAAGACTAGGTCTTTCTCTGTCGTCTCCACAGCGGATTCAAACATCCCTTCGTCTTGGGAGATGCAAGACGAGCCTGCATTCAATTCACTGCAGGGATATCCGGCCTTACTTCGAGTCAGAGCATCTCGGTGTCCATTCCACTTGAGGCCACAAACTCAGGGTCCCTCTCACATACCTGTAGCTGAGAGAAGCCTCCTCTTGAGGTGCTTGTGGAAAGTTGGTATTCCTCTTGTGTCGAAGCCAGGGACTAAGCTCTCATCTCGAGTTGATTTGGGGTCCACGGAGCTCTTTTGTGTCTACAGTGACCTCAGGATCCCTCTAGACTTGAAACAGTGATCTTGGGTTTTCTCTGGAGTGCCATCAAGGAAATCAAGGCTCCTTTCACTTTTGATGTGGAATACGGAATTGCTCTGCATGCAGGGCGGGGGAATCTGGCCTCATCTCGCGGCGAGGGGGAAGTCTCATGGTTTTTCTCGAGTTGCGGCCGAAACCTGGGGTATATTCTCGAGTTACGACGAGGATGGCCCTTCCAGACAAGTGTTTGTTCAGCGACGTCAGGACTCTTGCCTAGGTGCGAGGGACACCTCGGGATTCTCCTTCACTCCTGGCATGGCAATTGGGACCCGTCTCCACGTGAGGCAGGAGACCACGCGTCCCTTTCCACGTGCCTCAGGGATCCTGGTACTCCTATCCAATTTCAAGAGAGTCAGCAACGTCTCCTTTGGAAGAATTGATCTCCGCGGACCTCTCGAGTTTTCAAAGGATGTGAGGCCTTTGGTCGCGATGAGGCAGAGAACTAGGTCTTTCTCTGTGGTCTCCACAGGGGATTCAGACATCCCTTCCTCTTGGGAGATGCAGGACTAGCCTGCATTCAATTCACTGCAGGGATATCTGGCCTTACTTCGAGTCAGAGCATCTCGGTGTCCATTCCACTTGAGGCCACAAACTCAGGGGCCCTCTCACATACCTGTAGCTGAGAGAAGCCTCCTCTTGAGGTGCTTGTGGAAAGGTGGTATTCCTCTTGAGTCGAAGCCAGGGACTAAGCTCTCATCTCGAGTTGATTTGGGGTCCACGGAGCCCTTTCCTGTTGCTACAGTGACCTCAGGATCCCTCTAGACTTGAGACAGTGATCTTGGGATTTCTTTTGAGATGCCACCAAAGAAATCAAGGCTCCTTTCAAGTTTGATGTGGAACACGGAATTGCTCTGCACGCAGTGCAGGGGAATCGGGCTTCATCTCGCGGCGAGGGGGAAGTCTCATGGTTTTTCTCGAGTTGCGGCTGGAACCTGGGGTATATTCTCGAGTTATGATGGGGAGATCCCTTCCAGACACGTGTTTGTTCAGCGACATCAGCACTCCTGCCTAGGTGCGAGGGACACCTCGGGATACTCCTCGAGTCTTGGCATGGCAATTGGGACGCGTCTCCACGTGAGGCGCGAAACCCAGGGTCCCTTTCCACGTGCCACAGTGATCCTGGGACTCCTATCCATTTTCAAGAGGAGTCAGGCATCGTCTCCTTTGGAAGCATTGATCTCCGCGGACCTCTCGAGTTTTCAAAGGATGTAAGGCCTCCGGAAGCGATGAGGCGTAGAACTAGGTCTTTCTCTGTCGTCTCCACAGGGGATTCAGACATCCCTTCGTCTTGGGAGATGCAAGACGAGCCTGCTTTCAATTCACTGCAGGGATATCCGGCCTTACTTCGAGTCAGAGCATCTCGGTGTCCATTCCACTTGAGGCCACAAACTCAGGGTCCCTCTCACATACCTGTAGCTGAGAGAAGCCTCCTCTTGAGGTGCTTGTGGAAAGTTGGTATTCCTCTTGACTCGAAGGCAGGGACTAAGCTCTCATCTCGAGTTGATTTGGGGTCCACGGAGCACTTTCGTGTTGCTCCAGTGACCTCAGGATCCCTCTAGACTTGAGACAGTGATCTTGGGTTTTCTCTGGAGTGCCATCAAGGAAATCAAGGTTCCTTTCACGTTTGATGTGGAACACGGAATTGCTCTGCGCGCAGTGCAGGGGAATCGGGCCTCATCTCGTGGCGAGGGGGAAGTCTCATGGTTTTTCTCGAGTTGCGGCCGAAACCTGGGGTATATTCTCGAGTTACGACGGGGAGGGCCCTTCCATACACGTGTTTGTTCAGCGACGTCAGGACTCCTGCCTAGGTGCGAAGGAAACCTCGGGATTCCCCTCGAGTCTTGGCATGGCAATTGGGACGCGTCTCCACGTGAGGCGGGATCCCCAGGGTCCCTTTCCACGTGCCACAGGGATCCTGGGACTCCTATCCATTTTCAAGAGGAGTCAGGCATCGTCTCCTTTGGAAGCATTGATCTCCGCGGACCTCTCGAGTTTTCAAAGGATGTGAGGCCTCCGGTCGCGTTGAGGCGGAGGACTAGGTATTTCTCTGTCGTCTCCACAGGGGATTCAGACATCCCTTCGTCTTGGGAGATGCAAGACGAGCCTGCATTCAATTCACTGCAGGGATATCCGGCCTTACTTCGAGTCAGAGCATCTCGGTGTCCATTCCACTTGAGGCCACAAACTCAGGGTCCCTCTCACATACCTGTAGCTGAGAGAAGCCTCCTCTTGAGGTACTTGTGTAAAGTTGGTATTCCTCTTGAGTCGAATTCAGGGACTAAGCTCTCATCTCAGGTTGATTTGTGGGCCACGGAGCTCTTTCGTGTTGCTCCAGTGACCTCAGGATCCCTCTAGACTTGAGACAGTGATCTTGGGTTTTCTCTGGAGTGCCATCAAGGAAATCAAGGCTCTTTTCACGTTTGACGTGGAACACGGAATTGCTCTGCACGCAGTGCAGGGGAATCGGGTCTCATCTCGCGGAGAGGGGGAAGTCTCATGGTTTTGCTCGAGTTGCGGCCGGAACTTGGGGTATATTCTCGAGTTACGACGGGGAGGGCCCTTCCAGACACGTGTTTGTTCAGCGACATCAGGACTCCTGCCTAGGTGCGAGGGACACCTCGGGATTCTCCTCGAGTCTTGGCATGGCAATTGAGATGCGTCTCCACGTGAGGCGGGAGGCCCAGGGTCCCTTTCCACGTGCCACAGGGATCCTGGGGCTCCTATCCATTTTCAAGAGGAGTCAGGCATCGTCTCCTTTGGAAGCATTGATGTCCGCGGACCTCTCGAGTTTTCAAAGGATGTGAGGCCTCCGGTCGCAATGAGGCGGAGGACTAGGTCTTTCTCTGTCGTCTCCACAGGGGATTCAGACATCCCTTCGTCTTGGGAGATACAAGACGAGCCTGCATTCAATTCACTGCAGGGATATCCGGCCTTACTTCGAGTCAGAGCATCTCAGTGTCCATTCCACTTGAGGCCACAAACTCAGGGTCCCTCTCACATACCTGTAGCTGAGAGAAGCCTCCTCTTGAGCTGCTTGTGGAAAGTTGGTATTCCTCTTGAGTCGAAGCCAGGGACTAAGCTCTCATCTCGAGTTGATTTGGGGTCCACGGAGCCCTTTCGTGTTGCTCCAGTGACCTCAGGATCCCTCTAGACTTGAGACAGTGATCTTGGGTTTTCTCTGGAGTGCCATCAAGGAAATCAAGGCTCCTTTCACGTTTGATGTGGAACACGGAATTGCTCGGGACGCAATGCAGGGGAATCGGGCCTCATCTCGCGGCGAGGGGGAAGTCTCATGGTTTTTCTCGAGTTGCGGCCGGAACCTGGGGTATATTCTCGAGTTACGATGGGGAGGGCCCTTCCAGAAACGTGTTTGTTCAGCGACGTCAGGACTCCTGCCTAGGTGCGAGGGACACCTCGGGATTCTCCTCGAGTCTTGGCATGGCAACTGGGACGCGTTTCCACGTGAGGCGGGAGACCCAGTGTCCCTTTCCACGTGCCACAGGGTAGCTGGGACTCCTATCCATTTTCAAGAGGAGTCAGGCATCGTCTCCTTTGGAAGCATTGACCTCCGCGGACCTCTCTAGTTTTCAAAGGACGTGAGGCCTCCGTTCGCGTTGAGGCGGAGGACTAGGTCTCTCTCTGTGGACTCCACAGGGGATTCAGACATCCCTTCGTCTTGGGAGATGCAAGACGAGCCTGCATTCAATTCACTGCAGGGATATCCGGCCTTACTTCGAGTCAGAGCATCTCGGTGTCCATTCCACTTGAGGCCACAAACTCAGGGGCCCTCTCACATACCTGTAGCTGAGAGAAGCCTCCTCTTGAGGTGCTTGTGGAAAGTTGGTATTCCTCTTGAGTCGAAGCCAGGGACTAAGCTCTCATCTCGAGTTGATTTGGGGTCCATGGAGCCCTTTCGTGTTGCCACAGTGACCTCAGGATCCCTCTAGACTGGGGACAGTGATCTTGGGTTTTCTCTGGAGTGCCATCAAGGAAATCAAGGCTCCTTTCACTTTTGATGTGGAATACCGAATTGCTCTGCATGCAGGGCAGGGGAATCGGGCCTCATCTCGCAGCGAGGGGGAAGTCTCATGGTTTTTCTCGAGTTGCGGCCAGAACCTGGTGTATATTCTCGAGTTACGACGGGGAGGGCCCTTCCAGACACGTGTTTGTTCAGCGACGTCAGGTCTTCTGCCTAGGTGCGAGGGACACCTCGGTATTCTCCTCGAGTCTTGGCATGGCAATTGGGACGCGACTCCACGTGAGGCGGGAATCCAGGGTCCCTTTCCACGTGCCACAGGGATCCTGGGACTCCTATCCATTTTCAAGAGGAGTCAGGCATCGTCTCCTTTGGAAGCATTGATCTCCGCAGACCTCTCGATTTTTCAAAGGATGTGATGTCTCCGGTCGCGATGAGGCTGAGGACTAGGTCTTTCTCTGTCGTCTCCACAGGGGATTCAGACATGCCTTCGTCTTGGGAGATGCAAGACGAGCCTGCATTCAATTCACTGCAGGGATATCCGGCCTTACTTCGAGTCAGAGCATCTCGGTGTCCATTCCACTTGAGGCCACAAACTCAGGGGCCCTCTCACATACCTGTAGCTGAGAGAAGCCTCCTCTTGAGGTGCTTGTGGAAAGTTGGTATTCCTCTTGAGTCGAAGCCAGGGACTAAGCTCTCATCTCGAGTTGATTTGGGGTCCACGGAGCCCTTTCGTGTTGCTCCAGTGACCTCAGGATCCCTCTAGACTTGAGACAGTGATCTTGGGTTTTCTCTGAAGTGCCATCAAGGAAATCAAGGCTCTTTTCACGTTTGACGTGGAACACGGAATTGCTCTGCACGCAGTGCAGGGGAATCGGGTCTCATCTCGCGGAGAGGGGGAAGTCTCATGGTTTTGCTCGAGTTGCGGCCGGAACTTGGGGTATATTCTCGAGTTACGACGGGGAGGGCCCTTCCAGACACGTGTTTGTTCAGCGACGTCAGGACTCCTGCCTAGGTGCGAGGGACACCTCGGGATTTTCCTCGAGTCTTGGCATGGCAATTGAGATGCGTCTCCACGTGAGGCGGGAGGCCCAGGGTCCCTTTCCACGTGCCACAGGGATCCTGGGGCTCCTATCCATTTTCAAGAGGAGTCAGGCATCGTCTCCTTTGGAAGCATTGATGTCCGCGGACCTCTCGAGTTTTCAAAGGATGTGAGGCCTCCGGTCGCAATGAGGCGGAGGACTAGGTCTTTCTCTGTCGTCTCCACAGGGGATTCAGACATCCCTTCGTCTTGGGAGATACAAGACGAGCCTGCATTCAATTCACTGCAGGGATATCCGGCCTTACTTCGAGTCAGAGCATCTCAGTGTCCATTCCACTTGAGGCCACAAACTCAGGGTCCCTCTCACATACCTGTAGCTGAGAGAAGCCTCCTCTTGAGCTGCTTGTGGAAAGTTGGTATTCCTCTTGAGTCGAAGCCAGGGACTAAGCTCTCATCTCGAGTTGATTTGGGGTCCACGGAGCCCTTTCGTGTTGCTCCAGTGACCTCAGGATCCCTCTAGACTTGAGACAGTGATCTTGGGTTTTCTCTGGAGTGCCATCAAGGAAATCAAGGCTCTTTTCACGTTTGATGTGGAACACGGAATTGCTCTGCATGCAGTGCAGGGGAATCGGGCCTCATCTCGCGGCGACGGGGAAGTCTCATGGTTTTTCTCGAGTTGCGGCAGGAACCTGGGGTATATTCTCGAGTTACGACGGGGAGGGCCCTTCCAGACACGTGTTTGTTCAGTGACGTCAGGACTCCTGCCTAGGTGCGAGGGACCTCGGGATTCTCCTCGAGTCTTGGCATGGCAATTGGGACGCGTCTCCACGTGAGGCGGGAGACCCAGGGTCCCTTTCCATGTGGCACAGGGATCCTGGGGCTCCTATCCATTTTCAAGAGGAGTCAGGCATCGTCTCCTTTGGAAGCATTGATCTCCGCGGACCTCTCGAGTTTTCAAAGGATGTGAGGCCTCCGGTCGCAATGAGGCGGAGGACTAGGTTTTTCTCTGTTGTCTACACAGGGGATTCAGACATCCCTTCGTCTTGGGAGATGCAAGACGAGCCGGCATTCAATTCACTGCAGGGATATCCGGCCTTACTTCGAGTCAGAGCATCTCAGTGTCCATTCCACTTGAGGCCACAAACTCAGGGTCCCTCTCACATACCTGTAGGGGAGAGAAGCCTCCTCTTGAGGTGCTTGTGGAAAGTTGGTATTCCTCTTGAGTCGAAGCCAGGGACTAAGCTCTCATCTCGAGTTGATTTGGGGTCCATGGAGCCCTTTCGTGTTGCCACAGTGACCTCAGGATCCCTCTAGACTGGGGACAGTGATCTTGGGTTTTCTCTGGAGTGCCATCAAGGAAATCAAGGCTCCTTTCACTTTTGATGTGGAATACCGAATTGCTCTGCATGCAGGGCAGGGGAATCGGGCCTCATCTCGCAGCGAGGGGGAAGTCTCATGGTTTTTCTCGAGTTGCGGCCAGAACCTGGTGTATATTCTCGAGTTACGACGGGGAGGGCCCTTCCAGACACGTGTTTGTTCAGCGACGTCAGGTCTTCTGCCTAGGTGCGAGGGACACCTCGGTATTCTCCTCGAGTCTTGGCATGGCAATTGGGACGCGACTCCACGTGAGGCGGGAATCCAGGGTCCCTTTCCACGTGCCACAGGGATCCTGGGACTCCTATCCATTTTCAAGAGGAGTCAGGCATCGTCTCCTTTGGAAGCATTGATCTCCGCAGACCTCTCGATTTTTCAAAGGATGTGATGTCTCCGGTCGCGATGAGGCTGAGGACTAGGTCTTTCTCTGTCGTCTCCACAGGGGATTCAGACATGCCTTCGTCTTGGGAGATGCAAGACGAGCCTGCATTCAATTCACTGCAGGGATATCCGGCCTTACTTCGAGTCAGAGCATCTCGGTGTCCATTCCACTTGAGGCCAAAAACTCAGGGTCCCTCTCACATACCTGTAGCTGAGAGAAGCCTCCTCTTGAGGTGCTTGTGGAAAGTTGGCATTCCTCTTGAGTCGAAGCCAAACACTAAGCTCTCATCTCGAGTTGATTTTGGGTCCACGGAGCCCTTTCGTGTTGCTCCAGTGACCTCAGGATCCCTCTAGACTTGAGACAGTGATCTTGGGTTTTCTCTGAAGTGCCATCAAGGAAATCAAGGCTCTTTTCACGTTTGACGTGGAACACGGAATTGCTCTGCACGCAGTGCAGGGGAATCGGGTCTCATCTCGTGGAGAGGGGGAAGTCTCATGGTTTTGCTCGAGTTGCGGCCGGAACTTGGGGTATATTCTCGAGTTACGACGGGGAGGGCCCTTCCAGACACGTGTTTGTTCAGCGACGTCAGGACTCCTGCCTAGGTGCGAGGGACACCTCGGTATTCTCCTCGAGTCTTGGCATGGCAATTGGGACGCGACTCCACGTGAGGCGGGAATCCAGGGTCCCTTTCCACGTGCCACAGGGATCCTGAGACTCCTATCCATTTTCAAGAGGAGTCAGGCATCGTCTCCTTTGGAAGCATTGATCTCCGCAGACCTCTCGATTTTTCAAAGGATGTGATGTCTCCGGTCGCGATTAGGCTGAGGACTAGGTCTTTCTCTGTCGTCTCCACAGGGGATTCAGACATGCCTTCTTCTTGGGAGATGCAAGACGAGCCTGCATTCAATTCCCTGCAGGGATATCCGGCCTTACTTCGAGTCAGAGCATCTCGGTGTCCATTCCACTTGAGGCCAAAAACTCAGGGTCCCTCTCACATACCTGTAGCTGAGAGAAGCCTCCTCTTGAGGTGCTTGTGGAAAGTTGGTATTCCTCTTGAGTCGAAGCCAGGGACTAAGCTCTCATCTCGAGTTGATTTGGGGTCCACGGAGCCCTTTCGGGTTGCTCCAGTGACCTCAGGATCCCTCTAGACTTGAGACAGTGATCTTGAGTTTTCTCTGGAGTGCCATCAAGGAAATCAAGGCTCCTTTCACGTTTGATGGGGAACACGGATTTGCTCTGCACGCAGTGCAGGGGAATCGGGCCTCATCTCGCGGCGAGGGGAAATCTCATGGTTTTTCTCGAGTTGCGGCCGGAACCTGTGGTATATTCTCGAGTTACGACGGGGAGGGCCCTTCCAGACACGTGTTTGTTCAGCGACGTCAGGACTCCTGCCTAGGTGCGAGGGACACCTCGGGATTCTCCTCGAGTCTTGGCATGGCAATTGGGATGCGTCTCCACGTGAGGCGGGAGACCCAGGGTCCCTTTCCACGTGCCACAGGGATCCTGGGACTCCTATCCATTTTCAAGAGGAGTCAGGCATCGTCTCCTTTGGAAGCATTGATCTCCGCGGACTTCTCGAGTTTTCAAAGGATGTGAGGCCTCCGTTTGCATTGAGGCGGAGGACTAGGTCTTTCTCTGTGGTCTCCACAGGGGATTCAGACATCCCTTCGTCTTGGGAGATGCAAGACGAGCGTGCATTCAATTCACTGCAGGGATATCCGGCCTTACATCGAGTCAGAGCATCTCGGTGTCCATTCCACTTGAGGCCACAAACTCAGGGTCCCTCTCACATACCTGTAGCTGAGAGAAGCCTCCTCTTGAGGTGCTTGTGGAAAGTTGGTATTCCTCTTGAGTCGAAGCGAGGGACTAAGCTCTCATCACGAGTTGATTTGGGGCCACGGAGCCCTTTCGTGTTGCTCCAGTGACCTCAGGATCCCTCTAGACTTGAGACAGTGATCTTGGGTTTTCCCTGGAGTGCCGTCAAGGAAATCAAGGCTCCTTTCACGTTTGATGTGGAACACGGAATTGCTCTGCACGCAGTGCAGGGGAATCGGGCCTCATCTCACGGCGAGGGGGAAGTCTCATGGTTTTTTTCAAGTTGCGGCCGGAACCTGGTGTATATTCTCGAGTTACGACGGGGAGGGCCCTTCCAGACACGTGCTTGTTCAGCGACGTCAGGACTCCTGCCTAGGTGCGAGGGACACCTCGGGATTCTCCTCGAGTCTTGGCATGGCAATTGAGACGCGTCTCCACGTGAGGCGGGAGACCCAGGGTCCCTTTCCACGTGCCACAGGGATCCTGGGGCTCCTATCCATTTTCAAGAGGAGTCAGGCATCGTCTCCTTTGGAAGCATTGATCTCCGCGGACCTCTCGAGTTTTCAAAGGATGTGAGGCCTCCGGTCGGAATGAGGCGGAGGACTAGGTCTTTCTCTGTGGTCTCCACAGGGGATTCAGACATCCCTTCGTCTTGGGAGATGCAAGACGAGCCTGCATTCAATTCACTGCAGGGATATCCGGCCTTACTTCGAGTCAGAGCATCTCGGTGTCCATTCCACTTGAGGCCACAAACTCAGGGTCCCTCTCACATGCCTGTAGCTGAGAGAAGCCTCCTCTTGAGGTGCTTGTGGAAAGTTGGTATTCCTCTTGAGTCGAAGCCAGGGACTAAGCTCTCATCTCGAGTTGATTTGGGGTCCACGGAGCCCTTTCGTGTTGCTCCAGTGACCTCAGGATCCCTCTAGACTTGAGACAGTGATCTTGGGTTTTCTCTGGAGTGCCATCAAGGAAATCAAGGCTCCTTTCACGTTTGATGTGGAACACGGAATTGCTCTGCACGCAGTGCAGGGGAATCGGGCCTCATCTCGCGGCGAGGGGGAAGTCTCATGGTTTTTCTCGACTTGCGGCCGGAACCTGGGGTATATTCTCGAGTTACGATGGGGAGGGCCCTTCCTGACACGTGTTTGTTCATCGACGTCAGGACTCCTGCCTAGGTGCGAGGGACACTTCGGGATTCTCCTCTAGTCTTGGCATGGCAATTGAGACGTGTCTCCACGTGAGGCGGGAGACCCAGGGTCCCTTTCCACGTGCCACAGGGATCCTGGGACTCCTATCCATTTTCAAGAGGAGTCAAGCAACGTCTCCTTTGGAAGCATTGATCTCCGAGGACCTCTCGAGTTTTCAAAGGGTGTGAGGCCTCCGGTCGCAATGAGGCTTAGGACTTGGTCTTTCTCTGTGGTCTCGACAAGGGTTTCAGACATCCCTTCGTCTTGGGAGATGCAAGACGAGCCTGCATTCAATTCACTTCAGGGATATCCGGCCTTACTTCGAGTCAGAGCATCTCGGTGTCCATTCCACTTGAGCCCACAAACTCAGGGTCCCTCTCACATACCTGTAGCTGAGAGAAGCCTCCTCTTGAGGTGCATGTGGAAAGTTGGTATTCCTCTTAGTGGAAGCCAGGGACTAAGCTCTCATCTCGAGTTGATTTGGGGTCCACGGAGCCCTTTCATGTTGCTCCAGTGACCTCAGGAACCCTCTAGACTTGAGACAGTGATCTTGGGTTTTCTCTGGAGTGTCATGAAGGAAATCAAGGCTCCTTTCACGTTTGATGTGGAACACGGAATTGCTCTGGACGCAGTGCAGGGGAATCGGGCCTCATCTTGCGGCGAGCGGGAAGTCTCATGGTTTTTCTCGAGTTGCGGCCCGAACCTGGGGTATATTCTCGAGTTACGACGGGGAGGGCCCTTCCAGACACGTGTTTGTTCAGCGACGTAAGGGCTCCAGCCTAGGTGCGAGGGACACCTCGGGATTCTCCTCGAGTCTTCGCATGGCAATTGGGACGCGTCTCCACGTGAGGCGGGAGACGCAGGGTCCCTTTCCACGTGCCACAGGGAACCTGGGCCTCCTATCCATTTTCAAGAGGAGTCAGGCATCGTCTCCTTTGGAAGCATTGATCTCCGCAGACCTCTCGAGTTTTCAAAGGATGTGAGGCCTCCTGTCGCAATGAGGCGGAGGACTAGGTCTTTCTCTGTGGTCTCCACAGGGGATTCAGACATCCCTTCGTCTTGGGAAATGGAAGAGGAGCCTGCATTCAATTCACTGCAGGGATATCCGGCCTTACTTCGAGTCAGAGCATCTCGGTGTCCATTCCACTTGAGGCCAAAAACTCAGGGTCCCTCTCACATACCTGTAGCTGAGAGAAGCCTCCTCTTGAGGTGCTTGTGGAAAGTTGGTATTCCTCTTGAGTCGAAGCCAGGGACTAAGCTCTCATCTCGAGTTGATTTGGGGTCCACGGATCCCTTTCATGTTGCTCCAATGACCTCAGGATCCCTCTAGACTTGAGACAGTGATCTTGGGTTTTCTCTGGAGTGCCATCAAGGAAATCAAGGCTCCTTTCACGTTTGATGTGGAACACGGAATTGCTCTGCACGCAGTGCAGGGGAATCCGGCCTCATCTCGCGGCGAGGGGGATGTCTCATGGTTTTTCTCGAGTTGCGGCCTGAACCTGGGGTATATTCTCGATTTACGACGGGGAGGGCCCTTCCAGACACGTGTTTGTTCATCGACGTCAGGACTCCTGCCTAGGTGCGAGGGACACCTCGGGATTCTCCTCGAGTCTTGGCATGGAAATTGGGACGCGTCTCCACGTGAGGTGGGAGACCCAGGGTCCCTTTCCACGTGCCACAGGGATCCTGGGACTCCTATCCATTTTCAAGAGGAGTCAGGCATCGTCTCCTTTGGAAGCATTGATCTCCGCGGACCTCTCGAGTTTTCAAAGGATGTGAGGCCTCCGGTCGCGATGAGGCGGAGAATTATGTCTTTCCCTGTGGTCTCCACAGGGGATTCAGACATCCCTTCGTCTTGGGAGATGCAAGACGAGCCTGCATTCAATTCACTGCTGGGATATCCGGCCTTACTTCGAGTCAGAGCATCTCGGTGTCCATTCCACTTGAGGCCACAAACTCAGGGGCCCTCTCACATACCTGTAGCTGAGAGAAGCCTCCCCTTGAGGTGCTTGTGGAAAGTTGGTATTCCTCTTGAGTCGAAGCCAGGGACTAAGCTCTCATCTCGAGTTGATTTGGGGTCCACAGAGCACTTTCGTGTTGCTCCAGTGACCTCAGGATCCCTCTAAACTTGAGACAGTGATCTTGGGTTTTCTCTGGAGTGCCATCAAGGAAATCAAGACTCCTTTCACGTATGATGTGGAACACGGAATTGCTCTGCACGCAGTGCAGGGGAATCGGGCCTCATGTCGCGTCGAGGGGGAAGTCTCATGGTTTTTCTAGAGTTGCGGCCAGAACCTAGGGTATATTCTCGAGTTACGATGGGGAGGGCACTTCCAGACACGTGTTTGTTCAGCGACGTTAGGACTCCTGCCTAGGTGCGAGGGACACCTCGGGATTCTCGTCGAGTCTTAGCATGGCAATTGGGACGCGTCTCCACATGAGGCGGGAGATGCAGGGTCCCTTTCCACGTGCCACAGGGATCCTGGGACTCCTATCCATTTTCAAGAGGAGTGGGGCATCGTCTCCTTTGGAAGCATTGATCTCCGCGCACCTCTCGAGTTTTCAAAGGATGTGAGGCCTCCGTCAGCGATGAGGCGGAGAACTAGGTCTTTCTCTGTCGTCTCCACAGAGGATTCAGACATCCCTTCGTCTTGGGAGATGCAAGACGAGCCTGCATTCAATTCACTGCAGGGATATCCGGCCTTACTTCGAGTCAGAGCATGTCGGTGTCCATTCCACTTGAGGCCACAAACTCAGGGTCCCTCTCACATACCTGTAGCTGAGAGAGGTGCTTGTGGAAAGTTGGTATTCCTCTTCAGTCGAAGCCAGGGACTAAGCTCTCATCTCGAGTTCATTTGGGGTCCACGGAGCCCTTTCGTGTTGCTCCAGTGACCTCAGGATCACTCTAGACTTGAGACAGAGATCTTGGGTTTTCTCTGGAGTGCCATCAAGGAAATCAAGGCTCCTTTCACGTTTGATGTGGAACACGGAATTGCTCTGCACGCAGTGCAGGGGAATCGGGCCTCATCTCGCGGCGAGGAGTAAGTCTCATGGTTTTTCTCGAGTTGCGGCCGGAACCTGGGGTATATTCTCGAAGTACGACGGCGAGGGCCCTTCCAGACACGTGTTTGTTCAGCGACGTCAGGACTCCTGCCTTGGTGCGAGGGACACCTGGGTATTCTCCACGAGTCTTGGCATGGTAATTGTGACGCGTATCCACGTGATGCGGGAAACCCAGGGTCACTTTCCACGTTCCATAGGGATCCTGGGACTCCTATCCATTTTCAAGAGGAGTCAGGCAACGTTGCCTTTGGAAGCATTGATCTCCGCGCACCTCTTGAGTTTTCAAAGGATGTGAGGCCTCCGTTCGCGTTGAGGCGGAGAAGTAGGTCTTTCTCTGTGGTCTCCACAGGGGATTCAGGCATCCCTTCGTCTTGGGAGATGCAAGACGAGCCTGCATTCAATTCACTGCAGGGATATCCGGCCTTACGTCGAGTCAGAGCATCTCGGTGTCCATTCCACTTGAGGCCACAAACTCAGGGGCCCTCTCACATACCTGTAGCTGAGAGAAGCCTCCTCTTGAGGTGCTTGTGGAAAGTTGGTATTCCTCTTGAGTCGAAGCCAGGGACTAAGCTCTCATCTCGAGTTGATTTGGGGTCCACGGAGCCCTTTCGAGTTGCTACAGTGACCTCAGGATCCCTCTAGACTTGAGACAGTGATCTTGGGTTTTCTCTGGAGTGCCATCAAGGAAATCAAGGCTCCTTTCACGTTTGATGTGGAACACGGAATTGCTCTGCACGCAGTCCAGGGGAATCGGGCCTCATCTCGCGGCGAGGGGGAAGTCTCATGGTTTTTCTCGAGTTGCGGCCGGAACCTGGGTATATTCTCGAGTTACGAAGGGGAGGGCCCTTGCAGACACGTGTTTGTTCAGCGACGTCAGGACTCCTGCCTCGGTGCGAGGCACACCTCGGGATTCTCCTCGAGTCTTGGCATGGCAATTGGGACGCGTCTCCACATGAGGTGGGAGACCCAGGGTCCCTTTCCACGTGCCACAGTTATCCTGGGACTCCTATGCATTTTCAAGAGGAGCCAGGCATCGTATCCTTTGGAAGCATTGATCTCTGCAGACCTCTCGAGTTTTCAAATGATATGAGGCCTCCGGTCATGATGAGGCGGAGGACTAGGTTTTTCTCTGTGGTCTCCGCAGGGGATTCAGACATCCCTTCGTCTTGGGAGATGCAAGACGAGCCTGCATTCAATTCACTGCAGGGATATCCGGACTTACTTCGAGTCAGAGCATCTCGGTGTCCATTCCACTTGAGGCCATAAACTCAGGGTCCCTCTCACATACCTGTAGCTGAGAGAAGCCTCCTCTTGAGGTGCTTGTGGAAAGTTGGTATTCCTCTTGCGTCGAAGCCAGGGACTAAGCTGTCATCTCGAGTTGATTTGGGGTCCACGGAGCACTTTCGTGTTGCTCCAGTGACCTCAGGATCCCTCTAGACTTGAGACAGTGATCTTGGGTTTTCTCTGGAGTGCCATCAGGGAAATCAAGGCTCCTTTCATGTTTGATGTGGAACACGGAATTGCTCTGCACGCAGTGCACGGGAATCGGGCCTCATGTCGCGGCCAGCGGGAAGTCTCATGGTTTTTCTCGAGTTACGGCCGGAACCTGGGGTATATTCTCGAGTTACGACGGCGAGGGCCCTTCCAGACATGTGTTTGTTCAGCGACATCAGGACTCCTGCCTAGGTGCGAGGGACACCTCGGGATTCTCCTCGAGTCTTGGCATGGCAATTGGGACGCGTCTCCACGTGAGGCGGGAGACCCAGGGTCCCTTTCCACGTGCCACAGGGATCCTGGGACTCCTATCCATTTTCAAGAGGAGTCAGGCATCGTCTCCTTTGGAAGCATTGATCTCCGCGGACCTCTCGAGTTTTCAAAGGATATGAGGCCTCCGGTCGCGAAGAGGCGGAGAACTCGGTCTTTGTGGTCTCCACAGGGATTTCAGACATCCCTTCGTCTTGGGAGATGCAAGACGAGCCTGCATTCAATTCACTGCAGGGATATCCGGCCTTATTTCGAGTCAGACCATCTCGGTGTCCATTCCACTTGAGGCCACAAACTCAGGGTCCCTCTCACATACCTGTAGCTGAGAGAAGCCTCCTCTTGCGGTGCTTGTAGAAAGTTGGTATTCCTCTTGAGTCTAAGCCAGGGACTAAGCTCTTATCTCGAGTTGATTTCAGGTCCACGGAGCCCTTTCGTGTTGCTACAGTGACTTCAGGATCCCTCTAGACTTGAGACAGTGATCTTGGGTTTTCTCTGGAGTGCCATCAAGGAAATCAAGGCTCCTTTCACGTTTGATGTGGAACACGGAATTGCTCTGCACGCAGTGCAGGGGAGTCGGGCCTCATCTCGCAGCGAGGGGGAAGTCTCATGGTTTTTCGCGAGTTGCGGCCGGAACCTGCGGTATATTTTCGAGTTACGACGGGGAGGGCCCTTCCAGACACGTGTTTGTTCAGCGACGTCAGGACTCCTGCCTAGGTGCGAGGGACACCTCGGGATTCTCCTCGAGTCTTGGCGTGGCAATTGGGACGCGTCTCCACGTGAGACGTGAGACCCAGGCTCCCTTTCCACGTGCCACAGTGATCCTGGGACTCCTACCCATTTTCAAGAGGAGTCAGGCATCGGCTCCTTTGGAAGCATTGATCTCCGCAGACCTCTCGAGTTTTCAAAGGATGTGAGGCCTCAGGTCGCGTTGAGGCGGAGGACTAGGTCTTTCTCTGTGGTCTGCACAGGGCTTTCAGACATCCCTTCGTCTTGGGAGATGCAGGACGAGCCTGCATTCAATTCACTGTAGGGATATCCGGCCTTACTTCGAGTCAGAGCATCTTGGTGTCCATTCCACTTGAGGCCACAAACTCAGGGTCCCTCTCACATACCTGCAGCTGAGAGAAGCCTCCTCTTGAGGTGCTTGTGGAAAGTTGGTATATTCTTGAATCGAAACCAGGGACTAAGCTCTCATCTCGAGTTGATTTGGGGTCCCGGAACCCTTTCCTGTTGCTACAGTGACCTCAGGATCCCTCTAGACTTGAGACAGTGATCTTGGGTTTTCTCTGGAGTGCCATCAAGGAAATCAAGGCTCCTTTCACGTTTGATGTGGAACACGGAATTGCTCTGCACGCACTGCAGGGGAATCGGGCCTCATCTCGCGGCGAGGAGTAATTCTCATGGTTTTTCTCGAGTTGCGGCCGGAACCTGGGGTATATTCTCGAGTTACGACGGGGAGGGCCCTTCCAGACACGTGTTTGTTCAGCGACGTCAGGACTCCTGCCTAGGTGCGAGGGACACCTCGGGATTCTCCTGGAGTCTTGGCATGGTAATTGGGACGCGTCTCCACATGAGACGGGAGACCCAGGGTCCCTTTGGACGTGCCACAGGGATCCTGGAACTCCTATCCATTTTCAAGAGGAGTCACACATCGTCTCCTTTGGAAGCATTGATCTCCGCGGACCTTTCGAGTTTTCAAAGGATGTGAGGCCTCCGTTCCCGTTGAGGTGGAGAACTCGGTCTTTCTCTGTGGTCTCCACAGGGGATTCAGACATTCCTTCGTCTACGGAGATGCAAGACGAGCCTGCATTCAATTCACTGCAGGGATATCCGGCCTTACTTCGAGTCAGAGCATCTCGGTGTCCATTCCACTTGAGGCCACAAACTCAGGGTCCCTCTCACATACCTGTAGCTGAGAGAGGTGCTTGTGGAAAGTTGGTATTCCTCTTGAGTCGAAGCCAGGGACTAAGCTCTCATCTCGTGTGGATTTGTTGTCGACGGAGCCCTTTCATATTGGTCCAGTGACCTCAGGATCCCTCTAGACTTGAAACAGTGATCTTGGGTTTCTCTGGAGTGCCATCAAGGAAATCAAGGCTCCTTTCACGTTTGATGTGGAACAAGGAATTGCTCTGCATGCAGTGCAGGGGAATCGGGCCTCAACTCACGGCGAGGGGGATATCTCATGGGTTTTCTCGAGTTGCGGACGGAACCTGGGTTATATTCTCGAGTTACGACGTGGAGGGCCCTTCCAGACACGTGTTTGTTCAGCGACATCAAGACTCCTGCCTAGGTGCGAGGGACACCTCGGGATTCCCCTCGAGTCCTGGCATGGCAATTGGGACGCGTCTCCACGTGAGGCGGGAGACCCAGGGTCCCTTTCCACGTGCCACAGGGATCCTGGGACTCCTATCCATTTTCAAGAGGAGTCAGGCATCATCTCCTTTGGAAGCATTGATCTCCTCGGACCTCTCGAGTTTTCAAAGGATGTGAGGCCTCCGCTCGCGATGAGGCGGAGAATTAGGTCTTTCTCTGTGGTCTCCACAGGGGATTCAGACATCCCTTCGTTTTGGGAGATGCAAGACGAGCCTGCATTCAATTCACTGCAGGGATATCCGGCCTTACTTCGAGTCAGAGCATCTCGGTGTCCATTCCACTTGAGGCCACAAACTCAGGGTCCCTCTCACATACCTGCAGCTGAGAGAAGCCTCCTCTTGAGGTGCTTGTGGAAAGTTGGTATATTCTTGAGTCGAAACCAGGGACTAAGCTCTCATCTCGAGTTGATTTGGGGTCCCGGAGCCCTTTCCTGTTGCTACAGTGACCTCAGGATCCCTCTAGAATTGAGACAGTGATCTTGGGTTTTCTCTGGAGTGCCATCAAGGAAATCAAGGCTCCTTTCACGTTTGATGTCGAACACGGAATTGCTCTGCATGCAGTGCAGAGGAATCGGGCCTCAACTCGCGGCGAGGGGGAAATCTCATGGTATTTTTCAGTTGCGGCCGGAACCTGGGATATATTCTCGAGTTACGACAGGGAGGGCCCTTCCAGACACGTGTTTGCTCAGCGACGTCAGGACTCCTGCCTAGGTGCGAGGGACACCTCGGGATTCTCCTCGAGTCTTGCCATGGCAATGGGGACGCGTCTCCACGTGAGGCGGGAGACCCAGGGTCCCTTTTCACGTGCCACAGGAATCCTGGGACTCCTATCCATTTTCAAGAGGAGTCAGGCATCGTCTCCTTTGGAAGCATTGATCTCCGGGGACCTCTCGAATTTTCAAAGGATGTGAGGCCTCCGGTCGCGATGAGGCGGAGAACTCGGTCTTTCTCTGTGGTCTCCACAGGGGATTCACACATCCCTTCGTCTTGGGAGATGCAAGACGAGCCTGCATTCAATTCACTGCAGGAATATCCGGCCTTACTTCGAGTCAGAGCATCTCGGTGTCCATTCCACTTGAGGCCACAAACTCAGGGTCCCTCAAATATACCTGTAGCTGAGAGAAGCCTCCTCTTGAGGTGCTTGTGGAAAGTTGGTATTCCTCTTGAGTCAAAGCCAGGGACTAAGCTCTCATCTCGAGTTGATTTGGGGTCCACGGAGCCCTTTCTTGTTGCTCCAGTGACCTCAGGATCCCTCTAGACTTGAGACAGTGATCTTGGGTTTTCTCTGGAGTGCCATCAAGGAAATCAAGGCTCCTTTCACGTTTGATGTGGAACACGGAATTGCTCTGCACGCAGGGCAGGGGAATCGGGCCTCATCTCGCGGCGAGGGGGGAGTCTCATGGTTTTTCTCGAGTTGCGGCCGGAACCTGGGGTATATTCTCGAGTTACGACAGGGAGGGGCCTTCCAGACACGTGTTTGTTCAGTGACGTCAGGACTACTGCCTAGGTGCGAGGGACACCTCGGGATTCTCCTCGAGTCTTGGCATGGCAATTGGGACGCCTCTCCACGTGAGGCGGGAGGCCCAGTGTCCCTTTCCATGTGCCACAGGGATCCTGGGACTCCTATCCATTTTCAAGAGGAGTCAGGCATCGTTTCCTTTGGAAGCATTGATCTCCGCGGACCTCTCGAGTTTTCAAAGGATGTGAGGCCTCCGCTCGCGATGAGGCGGAGAATTAGGTCTTTCTCTGTGGTCTCCACAGGGGATTCAGACATCCCTTCGTCTTGGGAGATGCAAGACGAGCCTGCATTCAATTCACTGCAGGGATATCCGGCCTTACTTCGAGTCAGAGCATCACGGTGTCCATTCCATTTGAGGCCACAAACTCAGGGGCCCTCTCACATACCTGTAGCTGAGAGAAGCCTCCTCTTGAGGTGCTTGTGGAAAGTTGGTATTCTTCTTGAGTCGAAGCCAGGGACTAAACTCTCATCTCGAGTTGATTTCGGGTCCACAGAGCCCTTTCGTGTTGCTACAGTGACCTCAGGATCCCTCTAGACTTGAAACAGTGATCTTGGGTTTTCTCTGGAGTGCCATCAAGGAAATCAAGGCTCCTTTCACGTTTGATGTCGAACACGGAATTGCTCTGCATGCAGTGCAGGGGAATCGGGCCTCAACTCGCGGCGAGGGGTGAATCTCATGGTTTTGTTCAGTTGCGGCCGGAACCTGGGATATATTCTCGAGTTACGACGGGGAGGGCCCTTCCAGACACGTGTTTGTTGAGCGACGTCAGGACTCCTGCCTAGGTGCGAGGGACACCTCGGGATTCTCCTCGAGTCTTGGCATGGCATTTTGGCCGCGTCTCCACGTGAGGCGGGAGACCCAGGGTCCATTTTCACGTGCCACAGGGATCCTGGGATTCCTATCCATTTTCAAGAGGAGTCAGGCATCGTCTCTTTGGAAGCATTGATCTCCTCGGACCTCTCGAGTTTTCAAAGGATGTGAGGCCTCCGGTCGCGATGAGGCGGAGTACTCGGTCTTTCTGTGGTCTCCCCAGCGGATTCAGACATCCCTTCGTCTTGGGAGATGCAAGACGAGCCTGCATTCAATTCACTGCAGGGATATCCGGCCTTACTTCGAGTCAGAGCATCTCGGTGTCCATTCCATTTGAGGCCACAAACTCAGGGTCCCTCTCACATACCTGTAGCTGAGAGAAGCCTCTTCTTGAGGTGCTTGTGGAAAGTTGGTATTCCTCTTGAGTCGAAGCCAGGGACTAACCTCTCATCTCGAGTTGATTTGGGGTCCACGGAGCCCTTTCGTGTTGCTCCAGTGACCTCAGGATCCCTCTAGACTTGAGACAGTGACCTTGGGTTTTCTCTGGAGTGCCATCAAGGAAATCAAGGCTCCTTTCACGTTTGATGTGGAACACGGAATTGCTCTGCACGCAGGGCAGGGGAAATGGGCCTCATCCCGCGGCTAGGGGGAAGTCTCATGGTTTTTCTCGAGTTGCGGCCGGAACCTGGGGTATATTCTCGAGTTACGACGGCGAGGGCCCTTCCAGACACGTGTTTGTTCAGCGACGTCTGGACTCCTGCCTAGGTGCGAGGGACAACTAGGGATTCTCCTCGAGTTTTGTCATGGCAATTGAGACGCGTCTCCTCGTGAGGCGGGAGACCTAGTGTCCCTTTCCACGTGCCACACGGATCCTGGGACTCCTATCCATTTTCAAGAGGAGTCAGGCATCGTCTCCTTTGGAAGCATTGATCTCCGCAGACCTCTTGAGTTTTCAAAGGATCCGAGGCCTCCGTTCGCGATGAGGCGGAGAACTAGGTCTTTCTCTGTGGTCTCCACAGGGGATTCAGACATCCCTTCGTCTTGGGAGATTCAAGACAGGCCGGTATTCAATTCACTGAAGGGATATCTGGCCTTACTTCGAGTCAAAGCATCTCGGTGTCCATTCCACATGAGGCCACAAATTCAGGGTCCCTCTCACATACCTGTAGCTGAGAGAAGCCTCCTCTTGAGGTGCTTGTGGAAAGTTGGTATTCCTCTTGAGTCGAAGCCAGGGACTAAGCTCTCATCTCGAGTTGATTTGGGTTCCACGGAGCCCTTTGGTGTTGCAACAGTGACCTCAGGATCCCTCTAGACTTGAGACAGTGATCTTGGGTTTTCTCTCTAGTGCCACCAAGGAAATCAAGTCTCCTTTCACGTTTGATGTGGAACACGGAATTACTCTGCACGCAGTGCAGGGGCATCGGGCCTCATCTCGCGCCGAGGGGGAAGTCTCATGGTTTTTCTCGAGTTGCGGCCGGAACCTGGGGTATATTCTCGAGTTACGACGGGGAGGGCCCTTCCAGACAAGTGTTTGTTCAGCGACGTCAGGACTCCTGCCTAGGTGCCAGGGACACTTCTGGATTCTCCTCGAGTCTTGACATGGCAATTGGGACGCGTCTCCACGTGAGGCGGGAGACCCAGGGTCCCTTTCCACGTGCCACATGGATCCTGGGACTCCTATCCATTTTCAAGAGGAGTCAGGCATCGTCTCCTTTGGAAGCATTGATCTCCGCGGTCCTCTCGAGTTTTCAAAGGATGTGAGGCTTCCCGTCGCGATGAGGCGGAGAACTGGGTCTTTCTCTGTGGTCTCCACAGGGGATTCAGATATCCCTTCGTCTTGGGAGATGCAAGACGAGCCTGCATTCAATTCACTGCAGGGATATCCGGCCTAACTTCGAGTCAGAGCTTCTCGGTGTCCATTCCACTTGAGGTCACAAACTCAGGGTCCCTCTCACATACCTGTAGCTGAGAGAAGCCTCCTCTTGAGGTGCTTGTGGAAAATTGGTATTCCTCTTGAGTTGAAGCCAGGGACTAAGCTCTCATCTCGAGTTGATTTGGGGTCCACGGAGCCATTTCGTGTTGCTACAGTGACCTCAGGATCCCTCTAGACTTGAGACACTGATCTTGGGTTTTCTCTGGAGTGCCATCAAGGAAATCAAGGCTCCTTTCATTTTTGATGTGGAATACGGAATTGCTCTGCACGCAGGGCAGGGGAATTGGGCCTCATCTCGCGGCGAGGGGGAAGTCTCATGGTTTTTCTCGAGTTGCGGCCGGAACCTGGGGTATATTCTCGAGTTACGACGGGGAGGTCCCTTCCAGACACGTGTTTGTTCAGCGACGTCAGGACTCCTGCCTAGGTGCGAGGGACACCTCGGGATTCTCCTCGAGTCTGGCATGGCAATTGGGACGTGTCTCCACGTGAGGCGGGAGACCCAGGGTCCCTTTCCAAGTGCCACAGTGATCCTGGGACTCCTATCCATTTTCAAGAAGAGTCAGGCATCGAATCCTTTAGAAGCATTGATCTCTGCAGACCTCTCGAGTTTTCAAAGGATGTGAGGCCTCCGGTCGCGATGAGGCGGAGGAGTAGGTCTTTCTCTGTGGTCTCCACAGGGGATTCAGACATCCCTTCGTCTTGGGAGATGCAAGACGAGCCTGCATTCAATTCACTGCAGGGATATCCGGCCTTACTTCGAGTCAGAGCATCTCGGTGTCCATTCCACTTGAGGCCACAAACTCAGGGTCCCTCTCACATACCTGTAGCTGAGAGAAGCCTCCTCTTGAGTTGCTTGTGGAAAGTTGGTATTCCACTTGTGTCGAAGCCAGGGACTAAGCTCTCATCTCGAGTTGATTTGGGGTCCATGGAGCCCTTTCAAGTTGCTCCAGTGACCTCAGGATCCCTCTAGACTTGAGACAGTGATCTTGGGTGTTCTCTGGAGTTCCATCCAGGAAATCAAGGCTACTTTCACGTTTGATGTGGAAAACGGAATTGCTCTGCATGCAGTGCAGGGGAATCGGGCCTCAACTCGCGGCGAGGGGGAAATCTCATGGTTTTTCTCGAGTTGCGGCCGGAACCTGGGGTATATTCTCGAGTTACGACGGGGAGGGCCCTTCCAGACACGTGTTTGTTCAGCGACGTCAGGACTCCTGCCTAAGTGCGAGGGACACTTCGGGATTCTCCTCGAGTCTTGGCATGGCAATTGGGACGCGTCTCCACGTGAGGCGGGAGACCCAGTGTCCCTTTCCACGTGCCACAGGGATCCTGGGACTCCTATCCATTTTCAAGAGGAGTCAGGCATCGTCTCCTTTGGAAGCATTGATCTCTGTGGACCTCTCGAATTTTCAAAGGATGTGAGGCCTCCGGTTGTGATGAGGGGGAGAATTAGGTCTTTCTCTGTGGTCTCCACAGGGGATTCAGACATCCCTTCGTCTTGGGAGATGCAAGACGAGCCTGCATTTAATTCCCTGCAGGGATATCCGGCCTTACATCGAGCCAGAGCATCTCGGTGTCCATTCCACTTGAGGCCACAAACTCAGGGTCGCTATCACATACTGTAGCTGAGAGAAGCCTCCTCTTGAGGTGCTTGTGGAAACTTGGTATTCCTCTTCAGTTGAAGCCAGGGACTAAGCTCTCATCTCGAGTTGATTTGGGGTCCACGGAGCCCTTTCGTGTTGCTCCAGTGACCTCAGGATCCCTCTAGACTTGAGACAGTCATCTTGAGTTTTCTCTGGAGTGCCATCAAGGAAATCAAGGCTCCTTTCATGTTTGATGTCGAACACGGAATTGTGCTGCACGCAGTGCAAGGGAATCGGGCCTCATCTTGGGGCGAGGGGGAAGTCTCATGGTTTTTCTCGAGTTGCGGCCGGAACCTGGGGTATATTCTTGAGTTACGACGGGGAGGGCCCTTCCAGACACGTGTTTGTACAGCGACGTCAGGACTCCTTCCTAGGTGCGAGGGACACCTCGGGGTTCTCCTCGAGTCTTGGCATGGCAATTGGGACGCGTCCCCACGTGAGGCGGGAGACCCAGGGTCCCTTTCCACGTGCCACAGGGATCCTGGGTCTCCTATCCATTTTCAAGAGGAGTCAGGCATCGTCTCCTTTGGAAGCATTGATGTCCGCGGACCTCTCGAGTTTTCAAAGGATGTCAGGCCTCCGGTCGCGATGAGGCGGAGAACTAGGTCTTTCTCTGTGGTCCCCACAGGGGATTCAGACATCCCTTCGTCTTGGGAGATGCAAGACGAGCCTGCATTCAATTCACTACAGGGATATCCGGCCTTACTTCGAGTCAGACCATCTCGGTGTCCATTCCACTTGAGGCCACAGACTCAGGGTCCCTCTCACCTACGTGTAGCTGAGAGAAGCCTCCTCTTAAGGTGCTTGTGGAAAGTTGGTATTCCTCTTGAGTCGAATCCAGGGACTAAGCTCTAATCTCGAGTTGATTTGGGGTCCTCGGAGCCCTTTCGTGTTGCTCCAGTGACCTCAGGACCCCTCTAGTCTTGAGACAGTGATGTTGGGTTTTCTCTGGAGTGCCATCAAGGAAATCAAGGCTCCTTTCACGTTTGATGTGGAACACGGAATTTCTCTGTACGCAGTGCAGGGGAATCGGGCCTCATCTCGCGGCGAGGGGGAAGTCTCAGGGTTTTTCTCGAGTTGCGGCCGGAACCTGGGGTATATTCTCGAGTTACGACGGGGAGGGCCCTTCCAGACACGTGTTTGTTCAGCGACGTCAGGACTCCTGCCTAGGTGCGAGGGACACCTCGGGATTCTCCTCAAGTCTTGGCATAGCAATTGGGACGCGACTCCACGTGAGGCGGGAGGCCCAGCTTCCCTTTCCACGTGCCACAGGGATCCTGGGACTCCTATCCATTTTCAAGAGGAGTCAGGCATCGTCTCCTTTGGAAGCATTGATCTCCGCGGTCCTCTCGAGTTTTCAAAGGATGTGAGGCTTCCCGTCGCGATGAGGCGGAGAACTGGGTCTTTCTCTGTGGTCTCCACAGGGGATTCAGATATCCCTTCGTCTTGGGAGATGCAAGACGAGCCTGCATTCAATTCACTGCAGGGATATCCGGCCTAACTTCGAGTCAGAGCTTCTCGGTGTCCATTCCACTTGAGGTCACAAACTCAGGGTCCCTCTCACATACCTGTAGCTGAGAGAAGCCTCCTCTTGAGGTGCTTGTGGAAAATTGGTATTCCTCTTGAGTTGAAGCCAGGGACTAAGCTCTCATCTCGAGTTGATTTGGGGTCCACGGAGCCATTTCGTGTTGCTACAGTGACCTCAGGATCCCTCTAGACTTGAGACACTGATCTTGGGTTTTCTCTGGAGTGCCATCAAGGAAATCAAGGCTCCTTTCATTTTTGATGTGGAATACGGAATTGCTCTGCACGCAGGGCAGGGGAATTGGGCCTCATCTCGCGGCGAGGGGGAAGTCTCATGGTTTTTCTCGAGTTGCGGCCGGAACCTGGGGTATATTCTCGAGTTACGACGGGGAGGGCCCTTCCAGACACGTGTTTGTTCAGCGACGTCAGGACTCCTGCCTAGGTGCGAGGGACACCTCGGGATTCTCCTCAAGTCTTGGCATAGCAATTGGGACGCGACTCCACGTGAGGCGGGAGGCCCAGGGTCCCTTTCCACGTGCCACAGGGATCCTGGGACTCCTATCCATTTTCAAGAGGAGTCAGGCATCTTCTCCTTTGGAAGCATTGATCTCCGCGGTCCTCTCGAGTTTTCAAAGGATGTGAGGCTTCCCGTCGCGATGAGGCGGAGAACTGGGTCTTTCTCTGTGGTCTCCACAGGGGATTCAGATATCCCTTCGTCTTGGGAGATGCAAGACGAGCCTGCATTCAATTCACTGCAGGGATATCCGGCCTAACTTCGAGTCAGAGCTTCTCGGTGTCCATTCCACTTGAGGTCACAAACTCAGGGTCCCTCTCACATACCTGTAGCTGAGAGAAGCCTCCTCTTGAGGTGCTTGTGGAAAATTGGTATTCCTCTTGAGTTGAAGCCAGGGACTAAGCTCTCATCTCGAGTTGATTTGGGGTCCACGGAGCCATTTCGTGTTGCTACAGTGACCTCAGGATCCCTCTAGACTTGAGACACTGATCTTGGGTTTTCTCTGGAGTGCCATCAAGGAAATCAAGGCTCCTTTCATTTTTGATGTGGAATACGGAATTGCTCTGCACGCAGGGCAGGGGAATTGGGCCTCATCTCGCGGCGAGGGGGAAGTCTCATGGTTTTTCTCGAGTTGCGGCCGGAATCTGGGGTATATTCTCGAGTTACGACGGGGAGGTCCCTTCCAGACACGTGTTTGTTCAGCGACGTCAGGACTCCTGCCTAGGTGCGAGGGACACCTCGGGATTCTCCTCGAGTCTGGCATGGCAATTGGGACGTGTCTCCACGTGAGGCGGGAGACCCAGAGTCCCTTTCCAAGTGCCACAGTGATCCTGGGACTCCTATCCATTTTCAAGAAGAGTCAGGCATCGTATCCTTTAGAAGCATTGATCTCTGCAGACCTCTCGAGTTTTCAAAGGATGTGAGGCCTCCGGTCGCGATGAGGCGGAGGAGTAGGTCTTTCTCTGTGGTCTCCACAGGGGATTCAGACATCCCTTCGTCTTGGGAGATGCAAGACGAGCCTGCATTCAATTCACTGCAGGGATATCCGGCCTTACTTCGAGTCAGAGCATCTCGGGGTCCATTCCACTTGAGGCCACAAACTCAGGGTCCCTCTCACATACCTGTAGCTGAGAGAAGCCTCCTCTTGAGTTGCTTGTGGAAAGTTGGTATTCCACTTGTGTCGAAGCCAGGGACTAAGCTCTCATCTCGAGTTGATTTGGGGTCCATGGAGCCCTTTCAAGTTGCTCCAGTGACCTCAGGATCCCTCTAGACTTGAGACAGTGATCTTGGGTTTTCTCTGGAGTTCCATCCAGGAAATCAAGGCTACTTTCACGTTTGATGTGGAAAACGGAATTGCTCTGCATGCAGTGCAGGGGAATCGGGCCTCAACTCGCGGCGAGGGGGAAATCTCATGGTTTTTCTCGAGTTGCGGCCGGAACCTGGGGTATATTCTCGATTTACGACGGGGAGGATACTTCCAGACACGTGATAGGTGCGAGGGACACCTCGGGATTCTCCTAAAGTCTTGTCATGGCAATTGGAACGCGTCTCCACATGAGGCGGGAGACACAGGGTCCCTTGCCACGTGCCACAGGGATCCTGGGACTCCTATCCATTTTCAAGAGGAGTCAGGAATCGTCTCTTTGGAAGCATTGATCTCCGCGGACCTCTCGAGTTTTCAAAGGATGTGAGGCCTCCGGTCGCGATGAGGCGGAGGACTAGGTCTTTCTCTGCGGTCTCCGCAGGGGATTCAGACATCCCTTCGTCTTGGGAGATGCAAGACGAGCCTGCATTCAATTCACTGCAGGGATGTGCGGCCTTACTTCGAGTCAGAGCATCTCGGTGTCCATTCCACCTGAGGCCACAAACTCAGGGTCCCTCTCACATACCTTTAGCAGAGAGAAGCCTCCTCTTGAGGTGCTTGTGGAAAGTTAGTATTCCTCTTGACTCGAAACCAGGATCTAAGCTCTCATCTCGAGTTGATTTGGGGTCCACGGAACCCTTTCGTGTTGCTCCAGTGACCTCGGGATCCCTCTAGACTTGAGACAGTGATCTTGGGTTTTCTCTGGAGTGCCATCAAGGAAATCAAGGCTCCTTTCACGTTTGATGTGGAACACGGAATTGCTCTGCACGCAGGGCAGGGGAATCGGGCCTCATCTCGCGGCGAGGGGGAAGTCTCATGGTTTTTATCGAGTTGCGGCCGGAACCTGGGGTATATTTTCGAGTTACAACGGGAGGGCCCTTCCAGACACGTGTTTGTTCAGCGACGTCAGGACTCCTGCCTAGGTGCGAGGGACACCTCGGGATTCTCCTCGAGTATTGGCATGGCAATTGGGACGCGTCTCCACGTGAGTCGGGAGACCCAGGGTCCCTTTCCACGTGCCAGAGGGATCCTGGGACTCCTATCCATTTTCAAGAGGAGTCAGGCATCGCCTCCTTTGAAAGCATTGATCTCCACGGACCTCTCGAGTTTTCAAAGAATGGGAGGCCTTCGCTCGCGATGAGGCAGAGAACTAGGTCTTTCTTGTGGTCTCCACAGGGGATTCAGACATCCCTTCGTCTTGGGAGATGCAAGACGAGCCTGCATTCAATTCACTGCAGGGATATCCGGCCTTACTTAAGTCAGAGCATCTCGGTGTCCATTCCACTTGAGGCCAAAAACTCAGGGTCCCTATCACATACATGTAGCTGAGAGAAACCTCCTCTTGAGGTGCTTGTGGAAACTAGGTATTCCTCTTGAGTCTAAGCCAGGGACTAAGCTCTCATCTCGAGTTGATTTGGGGTCCACGGAGCCCTTTTGTGTTGCTCCAGTGACCTCAGGATCCCTCTAGACTTGAGACAGTGATCTTGGGTTTTCTCTGGAGTGCCATCAAGGAAATCAAGGCTCCTTTCACGTTTGATGTGGAACACGGAATTGCTCTGCACGCAGGGCAGGGGAATCGGGCCTCATCTCGCGGCGAGGGGGGAGTCTCATGGTTTTTCTCGAGTTGCGGCCGGAACCTGGGGTATATTCTCGAGTTACGACAGGGAGGGGCCTTCCAGACACGTGTTTGTTCAGTGACGTCAGGACTACTGCCTAGGTGCGAGGGACACCTCGGGATTCTCCTCGAGTCTTGGCATGGCAATTGGGACGCCTCTCCACGTGAGGCGGGAGGCCCAGTGTCCCTTTCCATGTGCCACAGGGATCCTGGGACTCCTATCCATTTTCAAGAGGAGTCAGGCATCGTTTCCTTTGGAAGCATTGATCTCCGCGGACCTCTCGAGTTTTCAAAGGATGTGAGGCCTCCGCTCGCGATGAGGCGGAGAATTAGGTCTTTCTCTGTGGTCTCCACAGGGGATTCAGACATCCCTTCGTCTTGGGAGATGCAAGACGAGCCTGCATTCAATTCACTGCAGGGATATCCGGCCTTACTTCGAGTCAGAGCATCACGGTGTCCATTCCATTTGAGGCCACAAACTCAGGGGCCCTCTCACATACCTGTAGCTGAGAGAAGCCTCCTCTTGAGGTGCTTGTGGAAAGTTGGTATTCTTCTTGAGTCGAAGCCAGGGACTAAACTCTCATCTCGAGTTGATTTCGGGTCCACAGAGCCCTTTCGTGTTGCTACAGTGACCTCAGGATCCCTCTAGACTTGAAACAGTGATCTTGGGTTTTCTCTGGAGTGCCATCAAGGAAATCAAGGCTCCTTTCACGTTTGATGTCGAACACGGAATTGCTCTGCATGCAGTGCAGGGGAATCGGGCCTCAACTCGCGGCGAGGGGTGAATCTCATGGTTTTGTTCAGTTGCGGCCGGAACCTGGGATATATTCTCGAGTTACGACGGGGAGGGCCCTTCCAGACACGTGTTTGTTGAGCGACGTCAGGACTCCTGCCTAGGTGCGAGGGACACCTCGGGATTCTCCTCGAGTCTTGGCATGGCATTTTGGCCGCGTCTCCACGTGAGGCGGGAGACCCAGGGTCCATTTTCACGTGCCACAGGGATCCTGGGATTCCTATCCATTTTCAAGAGGAGTCAGGCATCGTCTCTTTGGAAGCATTGATCTCCTCGGACCTCTCGAGTTTTCAAAGGATGTGAGGCCTCCGGTCGCGATGAGGCGGAGTACTCGGTCTTTCTGTGGTCTCCCCAGCGGATTCAGACATCCCTTCGTCTTGGGAGATGCAAGACGAGCCTGCATTCAATTCACTGCAGGGATATCCGGCCTTACTTCGAGTCAGAGCATCTCGGTGTCCATTCCATTTGAGGCCACAAACTCAGGGTCCCTCTCACATACCTGTAGCTGAGAGAAGCCTCATCTTGAGGTGCTTGTGGAAAGTTGGTATTCCTCTTGAGTCGAAGCCAGGGACTAAGCTCTCATCTCGAGTTGATTTGGGGTCCACGGAGCCCTTTCGTGTTGCTCCAGTGACCTCAGGATCCCTCTAGACTTGAGACAGTGACCTTGGGTTTTCTCTGGAGTGCCATCAAGGAAATCAAGGCTCCTTTCACGTTTGATGTGGAACACGGAATTGCTCTGCACGCAGGGCAGGGGAAATGGGCCTCATCCCGCGGCTAGGGGGAAGTCTCATGGTTTTTCTCGAGTTGCGGCCGGAACCTGGGGTATATTCTCGAGTTACGACGGCGAGGGCCCTTCCAGACACGTGTTTGTTCAGCGACGTCTGGACTCCTGCCTAGGTGCGAGGGACAACTAGGGATTCTCCTCGAGTTTTGTCATGGCAATTGAGACGCGTCTCCTCGTGAGGCGGGAGACCTAGTGTCCCTTTCCACGTGCCACACGGATCCTGGGACTCCTATCCATTTTCAAGAGGAGTCAGGCATCGTCTCCTTTGGAAGCATTGATCTCCGCAGACCTCTTGAGTTTTCAAAGGATCCGAGGCCTCCGTTCGCGATGAGGCGGAGAACTAGGTCTTTCTCTGTGGTCTCCACAGGGGATTCAGACATCCCTTCGTCTTGGGAGATTCAAGACAGGCCGGTATTCAATTCACTGAAGGGATATCTGGCCTTACTTCGAGTCAAAGCATCTCGGTGTCCATTCCACATGAGGCCACAAATTCAGGGTCCCTCTCACATACCTGTAGCTGAGAGAAGCCTCCTCTTGAGGTGCTTGTGGAAAGTTGGTATTCCTCTTGAGTCGAAGCCAGGGACTAAGCTCTCATCTCGAGTTGATTTGGGTTCCACGGAGCCCTTTGGTGTTGCAACAGTGACCTCAGGATCCCTCTAGACTTGAGACAGTGATCTTGGGTTTTCTCTCTAGTGCCACCAAGGAAATCAAGTCTCCTTTCACGTTTGATGTGGAACACGGAATTACTCTGCACGCAGTGCAGGGGCATCGGGCCTCATCTCGCGCCGAGGGGGAAGTCTCATGGTTTTTCTCGAGTTGCGGCCGGAACCTGGGGTATATTCTCGAGTTACGACGGGGAGGGCCCTTCCAGACAAGTGTTTGTTCAGCGACGTCAGGACTCCTGCCTAGGTGCCAGGGACACTTCTGGATTCTCCTCGAGTCTTGACATGGCAATTGGGACGCGTCTCCACGTGAGGCGGGAGACCCAGGGTCCCTTTCCACGTGCCACATGGATCCTGGGACTCCTATCCATTTTCAAGAGGAGTCAGGCATCGTCTCCTTTGGAAGCATTGATCTCCGCGGTCCTCTCGAGTTTTCAAAGGATGTGAGGCTTCCCGTCGGGATGAGGCGGAGAACTGGGTCTTTCTCTGTGGTCTCCACAGGGGATTCAGATATCCCTTCGTCTTGGGAGATGCAAGACGAGCCTGCATTCAATTCACTGCAGGGATATCCGGCCTAACTTCGAGTCAGAGCTTCTCGGTGTCCATTCCACTTGAGGTCACAAACTCAGGGTCCCTCTCACATACCTGTAGCTGAGAGAAGCCTCCTCTTGAGGTGCTTGTGGAAAATTGGTATTCCTCTTGAGTTGAAGCCAGGGACTAAGCTCTCATCTCGAGTTGATTTGGGGTCCACGGAGCCATTTCGTGTTGCTACAGTGACCTCAGGATCCCTCTAGACTTGAGACACTGATCTTGGGTTTTCTCTGGAGTGCCATCAAGGAAATCAAGGCTCCTTTCATTTTTGATGTGGAATACGGAATTGCTCTGCACGCAGGGCAGGGGAATTGGGCCTCATCTCGCGGCGAGGGGGAAGTCTCATGGTTTTTCTCGAGTTGCGGCCGGAACCTGGGGTATATTCTCGAGTTACGACGGGGAGGTCCCTTCCAGACACGTGTTTGTTCAGCGACGTCAGGACTCCTGCCTAGGTGCGAGGGACACCTCGGGATTCTCCTCGAGTCTGGCATGGCAATTGGGACGTGTCTCCACGTGAGGCGGGAGACCCAGGGTCCCTTTCCAAGTGCCACAGTGATCCTGGGACTCCTATCCATTTTCAAGAAGAGTCAGGCATCGAATCCTTTAGAAGCATTGATCTCTGCAGACCTCTCGAGTTTTCAAAGGATGTGAGGCCTCCGGTCGCGATGAGGCGGAGGAGTAGGTCTTTCTCTGTGGTCTCCACAGGGGATTCAGACATCCCTTCGTCTTGGGAGATGCAAGATGAGCCTGCATTCAATTCACTGCAGGGATATCCGGCCTTACTTCGAGTCAGAGCATCTCGGTGTCCATTCCACTTGAGGCCACAAACTCAGGGTCCCTCTCACATACCTGTAGCTGAGAGAAGCCTCCTCTTGAGTTGCTTGTGGAAAGTTGGTATTCCACTTGTGTCGAAGCCAGGGACTAAGCTCTCATCTCGAGTTGATTTGGGGTCCATGGAGCCCTTTCAAGTTGCTCCAGTGACCTCAGGATCCCTCTAGACTTGAGACAGTGATCTTGGGTGTTCTCTGGAGTTCCATCCAGGAAATCAAGGCTACTTTCACGTTTGATGTGGAAAACGGAATTGCTCTGCATGCAGTGCAGGGGAATCGGGCCTCAACTCGCGGCGAGGGGGAAATCTCATGGTTTTTCTCGAGTTGCGGCCGGAACCTGGGGTATATTCTCGATTTACGACGGGGAGGATACTTCCAGACACGTGATAGGTGCGAGGGACACCTCGGGATTCTCCTAAAGTCTTGTCATGGCAATTGGAACGCGTCTCCACATGAGGCGGGAGACACAGGGTCCCTTGCCACGTGCCACAGGGATCCTGGGACTCCTATCCATTTTCAAGAGGAGTCAGGAATCGTCTCTTTGGAAGCATTGATCTCCGCGGACCTCTCGAGTTTTCAAAGGATGTGAGGCCTCCGGTCGCGATGAGGCGGAGGACTAGGTCTTTCTCTGCGGTCTCCGCAGGGGATTCAGACATCCCTTCGTCTTGGGAGATGCAAGACGAGCCTGCATTCAATTCACTGCAGGGATGTGCGGCCTTACTTCGAGTCAGAGCATCTCGGTGTCCATTCCACCTGAGGCCAAAAACTCAGGGTCCCTCTCACATACCTTTAGCAGAGAGAAGCCTCCTCTTGAGGTGCTTGTGGAAAGTTAGTATTCCTCTTGACTCGAAACCAGGATCTAAGCTCTCATCTCGAGTTGATTTGGGGTCCACGGAACCCTTTCGTGTTGCTCCAGTGACCTCGGGATCCCTCTAGACTTGAGACAGTGATCTTGGGTTTTCTCTGGAGTGCCATCAAGGAAATCAAGGCTCCTTTCACGTTTGATGTGGAACACGGAATTGCTCTGCACGCAGGGCAGGGGAATCGGGCCTCATCTCGCGGCGAGGGGGAAGTCTCATGGTTTTTATCGAGTTGCGGCCGGAACCTGGGGTATATTTTCGAGTTACAACGGGAGGGCCCTTCCAGACACGTGTTTGTTCAGCGACGTCAGGACTCCTGCCTAGGTGCGAGGGACACCTCGGGATTCTCCTCGAGTATTGGCATGGCAATTGGGACGCGTCTCCACGTGAGTCGGGAGACCCAGGGTCCCTTTCCACGTGCCAGAGGGATCCTGGGACTCCTATCCATTTTCAAGAGGAGTCAGGCATCGCCTCCTTTGAAAGCATTGATCTCCACGGACCTCTCGAGTTTTCAAAGAATGGGAGGCCTTCGCTCGCGATGAGGCAGAGAACTAGGTCTTTCTTGTGGTCTCCACAGGGGATTCAGACATCCCTTCGTCTTGGGAGATGCAAGACGAGCCTGCATTCAATTCACTGCAGGGATATCCGGCCTTACTTTGAGTCAGAGCATCTCGGTGTCCATTCCACTTGAGGCCACAAACTCAGGGTCCCTCTCACATACCTGTACCTGAGAGATGCCTCCTCTTGAGGTGCTTGTGGAAAGTTGGTATTCCTCTTGAGTCGAAGCCAGGGACTAAGCTCTCATCTCGAGTTGATTTGGGGTCCACGGAGCCCTTTTGTGTTGCTCCAGTGACCTCAGGATCCCTCTATACTTGAGACAGTGATCTTGGGATTTCTCTGGAGTGTCATCAAGGAAATCAAGGCTCCTTTCACGTTTGATGTGGAACACGGAATTGTTCTGCACGCAGTGCAGGGGAATCGGGTCTCATCTCGCAGCGAGGGGGAAGTCTCATGGTTTTTCTCGAGTTGCGGCCGGAACCTGGGGTATATTCTCGAGTTACGACGGGGAGGGCCCTTCCAGACACGTGTTTGTTCAGCGACGTCAGGACTCCTGCCTGGGTGCGAGGGACACCTCGGGATTCTCCTCGAGTCTTGGCATGGCAATTGGGATGCGTCTCCACGTGAGGCGGGAGACCCAGGGTCCCTTTCCACGTGCCACAGGGATCCTGGGACTCCTATCCATTTTCAAGAGGAGTCAGGCATCGTCTCCTTTGGAAGCATTGATCTCCGCGGACCTCTCGAGTTTTCAAAGGATGTGAGGCCTCCGGTCGCGAAGAGGCGGAGGACTAGGTCTTTCTCTGTGGTCTCCACAGCGGATTCAGACATCCCTTCGTCTTGGGAGATGCAAGACGAGCCTGCATTCAATTCACTGCAGGGATGTCCGGCCTTACTTCGAGTCAGAGCATATCGGTATCCATTCCACTTGAGGCCACAAACTCAGGGTCCCTCTCACATACCTTTAGCTGAGAGAAGCCTCCTCTTGAGGTGCTTTTGGAAAGTTGGTATTCCTCTTGACTCGAAGCCAGGGACTAAGCTCTCACCTCGAGTTGATTTGGGGTCCATGGAGAATTTTCTTGTTGCTCCAGTGACCTCAGGATCGCTCTAGACTTGAGACAGTGATCTTGGGTTTTCTCTGGAGTACCATCAAGGAAATCAAGGCTCCTTTCACGTTTGATGTGGAACTCAGTATTGCTCTGCACGCAGTGCAGGGGAATCGGGCTTCATCTCGCGGCGAGGGGGAAGTCTCATGGTTTTTCTCGAGTTGCGGCCGGAACCTGGGGTATATTCTCGATTTACGACGGGGATTGCCCTGCCAGACACGTGTTTGTTCAGCGACGTCAGGACTCCTGCCTAGGTGCGAGGGATACCCCGGAATTCTCCTCGAGTCTTGGCATGGCAATTGGGACGCGTCTCCACGTGAGGCGGGAGACCGAGAGTCCCTTTCAACGTGCCACAGGCATCCTGGGACTCCTATCCTTTTTCAAGAGGAGTCAGGCATCGTCTCCTTTGGAAGCATTGATCTCCGCGGACCTCTCGAGTTTTCAAAGGTGGGAGGCCTCCGGTCGCAATGAGGAGTAGAACTAGGTAATTCTCTGTGGTCTCCACAGGGGATTCAGACATCCCTTCGTCTTGGGAGATGCAAGACGAGCCTGCACTCAATTCACTGCACGGATATCCGGCCTTACTTCGAGTCAGAGCATCTCGGTGTCCATTCCACCTGAGGCCACAAACTCAGGGTCCCTCTCACATACCTGTAGCTGAGAGAAGCCTCGTCTTGATGTGCTTGTGGAAACTTGGTATTCCTCTTGTCTCGAAGCCATGGACTAAGCTCTCATCTCGAGTTGATTTGGGGTCCACGGAGCCCTTTCTTGGTGCTCCACTGACCTCAGGATGCCTCTAGACTTGAGACAGTGATCTTGGGTTTTCGCTGGAGTGCCATCAAGGAAATCAAGGCTCCTTTCACGTTTGATGTGGAACACGGAACTGCTCTGCAAGCAGTGCAGGGAAATCGGCCCTCATCTCGCGGCGAGGGGGAAGTCTCATGGTTTTTCTCGAGTTGCAGCCAGGACTTGGGGTATATTCTCGAGTTACGACGGGGAGGGCCCTTCCAGACACGTGTTTGTTCAGCGACGTCACGACTCCTGCCTTGGTGGGAGGGACTCCTCAGGATTCTCCTCGAGTCTTGGCATGGCAATTGGGACGCGTCTCCACGTGAGGCGGGAGACCCAGGGTCCCTTTCCACGTGCCACAGGGATCCTGGGACTCCGATGCATTTTCAAGAGGAGTCAGGCATCGTCTCCTTTGGAAGCATTGATCTCTGCAGACCTCTCGAGTTTTCAAAGGATATGAGGCCTCCGGTCACGATGAGGCGGAGGACTAGGTCTTTCTCTGTGGTCTCCACAGGGGATTCAGACATCCCTTCGTCTTGGGAGATGCAAGACGAGCCTGCATTCAATTCACTGCAGGGATACCCGGCCTTACTTCGAGTCAGAGCATCTCGGTGTCCATTGCACTTGAGGCCACAAACTCAGGGTCCCTCTCACATAACTGTAGCTGAGAGAAGCCTCCTCTTGAGGTGCTTGTGGAAAGTTGGTATTCCTCTTGAGTCGAAGCCAGGGACTAAGCTCTCATCACAAGTTGATTTGGGGTCCACGGAGCCCTTTCATATTGCTCCAGTGACCTCAGGATCCCTGTAGACTTGAAACAGTGATCTTGGGTTTTCTCTGGAGTGCCATCAAGGAAATCAAGGCTCCTTTCACGTTTGATGTGGAACACGGAATTGCTCTGCACGCAGTGCAGGGGAATCGGGCCTCATCTCGCGACGAGGGGGAAGTCTCATGGTTTTTCTCCAGTTGCGGCCGGAACCTGGGGTATATTCTCGAGTTACGACGGGGAGGGCCCTTCCAGACACGTGTTTGTTCAGCGACGTCAGGACTCCTTCCTAGGTGCGAGGGACACTTCGGGATTCTCCTCGAGTCTTGGCATGGCAATTGGGACGCGTCTCCACGTGAGGCGGGAGACCCAGGGTCCCTTTCCACGTGCCACAGTGATCCTGGGACTCCTATCCATTTTCAAGAGGAGTCAGGCATCGTCTCCTTTGGAAGCATTGATCTCTGCAGACCTCTCGAGTTTTCAAATGATGTGAGGCCTCCGGTCACGATGAGGCGGATGACTTGGTCTTTCTCTGTGGTCTCCACAGGGGATTCAGACATCACTTCGTCTTGGGAGATGCAAGACGAGCCTGCATTCAATTCACTGCAGGGATATCCGGCCTTACTTCGAGTCAGAGCATCTCGGTGTCCATTCCACTTGAGGCCACAAACTCAGGGTCCCTCTCACATTCCTGTAGCTGAGAGAAGCCTCCTCTTGAGGTGCTTGTCTAAAGTTGGTATTCCTCTTGAGTCGAAGCCAGGGACTAAGCTCTCATCTCGAGTTGATTTGGGGTCCACGGAGCCCTTTCGTGTTGCTCCAGTGACCTCAGGATCCCTCTAGACTTGAGACAATGATCTTGGGTTTTCTCTGGAGTGCATTCAAAGAAATCAAGGCTCCTTTCATTTTTGCTGTGGAATACATAATTGCTCTGCATGCAGTGCTGGGGAATCGGGCCTCATCTTGGGGCGAGGGGGAAGTCTCATGGTTTTTCTCGAGTTGCGGCCGGAACCTGGGGTATATTCTCGAGTTACGACGGGGACGGCCCTTCCAGACACGTGTTTGTTCAGCGACGTCAGGACTCCTGCCTAGGTGCGAGGGACACCTCGGGATTCTCCTCGAGTCTTGGCATGGCAATTGGGACGCGTCTCCACGTGAGGCGGGAGACCCAGGCTCCCTTTCCACGTGCCACAGGGATCCTGGGACTCCTATCCATTTTCAAGAGGAGTCAGGCATCGTCTCCTTTGGAAGCATTGATCTCCGCGGACCTCTTGAGTTTTCAAAGGATGTGAGGCCTCCGGTCGCGATGAGGCGGAGAACTAGGACTTTCTCTGTGGTCTCCACAGGGGATTCAGACATTCCTTCGTCTTGAGAGATGCAAGACGAGCCTGCATTCAATTCATTGCAGGGATATCTGGCCTTACTTCGAGTCAGAGCATCTCGGTATCCATTCCACTTGAGGCCACAAACTCAGAGTCCTTCTCACATACCTGTGGCTGAGAGAACCCTCCTCTTGGGGTGCTTGTGGAGAGTTGGTATTCCTCTTGCGTCGAAGCCAGGTACTAAGCTCTCATCTCGAGTTGATTTGGGGTCCACGGAGCCCTTTCGTATTTCTCCAGTGACCTCAGGATCCCTCTAGACTTGAGACAGTGATCCTGGGTTTTCTCTGGAGTGCCATCAAGGAAATCAAGGCTCCTTTCTGGTTTGATGTGGAACACGGAATTGCTCTGCACGCAGTCCAGGGGAATCGGGCCTGATCTCGCGTCGAGGGGAAAGTCTCATGGTTTTTCTCGAGTTGCGGCCGGAACCTGGGGTATATTCTCGATTTACGACGGGGAGGACCCTTCCAGACACGTGATAGGTGCGAGGGACACCTCGGGATTCTCCTAAAGTCTTGACATGGCAATTGAAACGCGTCTCCACATGAGGCGGGAGACCCAGGGTCCCTTTCCACGTGCCACAGGGATCCTCTGACTCCTATCCATTTTCAAGAGGAGTCAGGCATCGTCTCTTTGGAAGCATTGATCCCCGTGGACCTCTCGAGTTTTCAAAGGATGTGAGGCCTCTGGTCGCGATGAGGCGGAGAACTCGGTCTTTCTCTGTGGTCTCCACAGGGGATTCAGACATCCCTTCGTCTTGGGAGATGCAAGACGAGCCTGCATTCAATTCACTGCAGGGATATCCGGCCTTACTTTGAGTCAGAGAATCTCGGTGTCCATTCCACTTGAGGCCACAAACTCAGGGTCCCTCTCACATACCTGTACCTGAGAGAAGCCTCCTCTTGAGGTGCTTGTGGAAAGTTGGTATTCCTCTTGTGTCGAAGCCAGGGACTAAGCTCTCATCTCGAGTTGATTTGGGGTCCACGGAGCCCTTTTGTGTTGCTCCAGTGACCTCAGGATCCCTCTATACTTGAGACAGTGATCTTGGGATTTCTCTGGAGTGTCATCAAGGAAATCAAGGCTCCTTTCACGTTTGATGTGGAACACGGAATTGTTCTGCACGCAGTGCAGGGGAATCGGGTCTCATCTCGCAGCGAGGGGGAATTCTCATGGTTTTTCTCGAGTTGCGGCCGGAACCTGGGGTATATTCTCGAGTTAGGACGGGGAGGGCCCTTCCAGACACGTGTTTGTTCAGCGACGTCAGGACTCCTGCCTAGGTGCGAGGGACACCTCGGGATTCTCCTCGAGTCTTGGCATGGCAATTGGGATGCGTCTCCACGTGAGGCGGGAGACCCAGGGTCCCTTTCCACGTGCCACAGGGATCCTGGGACTCCTATCCATTTTCAAGAGGAGTCAGGCATCGTCTCCTTTGGAAGAATTGATCTCCGCGGACCTCTCGAGTTTTCAAAGGATGTGAGGCCTCCGGTCGCGAAGAGGCGGAGGACTAGGTCTTTCTCTGTGGTCTCCACAGCGGATTCAGACATCCCTTCGTCTTGGGAGATGCAAGACGAGCCTGCATTCAATTCACTGCAGGGATATCCGGCCTTACTTAGAGTCAGAGCATCTCGGTGTCCATTGCAATTGAGGCCACAAACTCAGGGTCCCTCTCACATACCTGTAGCTGAGAGAAGCCTCCTCTTGAGGTGCTTGTGGAAAGTTGGTATTCCTCTTGAGTCGAAGCCGGGGACTAAGCTCTCATCTCGAGTTGATTTGGGGTCCACGGAGCCCTTTCGTGTTGCTCCAGTGACCTCAGGATCCCTCTAGACTTGAGACAGTGATCTTGGGTTTTCTCTGGAGTGCCATCAAGGAAATCAAGTCTCCTTTCCCGTTTGATGTGGAACACGGAATTGCTCTGCACGCAGTGCAGGGGAATCGGGCCTCATCTCGCGGCGAGGGGGAATTCTCATGGTTTTTCTCGAGTTGCGGCCGGAACCTGGGGTATATTCTCGAGTTACGACGGGGAGGGCCCTTCCAGACACGTGTTTGTTCAGCGACGTCAGCACTCCTGCCTAGGTGCGAGTGACACCTCGGGATTCTCCGCGAGTCTTGGCATGGCAATTGGGACGATTCTCCACGTGAGGAGGGAGACCCAGGGTCCCTTTCCACGTGCCACAGGGATCCTGGGACTCCTATCCATTTTCAAGAGGAGTCAGGCATCGTCTCCTTTGGAAGCATTGATCTCCGCTGACCTCTCGAGTTTTCAAAGAATGTGAGGCCACAGGTCGCGATGAGGAGGAGGACTATGTCTTTCTCTGTGGTCTGCACAGGGGTTTCAGACATCCCTTCGTCTTGGGAGATGCAAGACGAGCCTGCATTCACTTCACTGCAGGGATATCCGGCCTTACTTCGAGTCAGAGCATCTCGGTGTCCATTCCACTTGAGGCCACAAACTCAGGGTCCCTCTCACATTCCTGTAGCTGAGAGAAGCCTCCTCTTGAGGTGCTTGTGGAAAGTTGGTATTCCTCTTGAGTCTAAGCCAGGGACTAAGCTCTCATCTCGAGTTGATTTGGGGTCCACGGAGCCCTTTCGTGTTGCTCCAGTGACCTCAGGATCCCTCTAGACTTGAGACAGTGATCTTGGGTTTTCTCTGGAATGCCATCAAGGAAATCAAGGCTCCTTTCACGTTTGATGTGGAACACGGAATTGCTCTGCATGCAGTGCAGGGGAATCGGGCCTCAACTCGCGGCTAGGTGGAAATCTCATGGTTTTTCTCTAGTTGCGGCCGGAACCTAGGTTATATTCTCGAGTTACGATGGGGAGGGCCCTTCCAGACACGTGTTTGTTCAGCGACGTCAGGACTCCTGCCTAGGTGCGAGGGACACCTCGGGATTCTCCTCGAGTCTTGGCATGGCAATTGGGACGCGTCTCCACGTGAGGCGGGAGACCCAGGGTCCCTTTCCACGTGCCACAGGGATCCTGGGACTCCTATCCATTTTCAAGAAGAGTCAGGCATCGTCTCCTTTGGAAGCATTGATCTCCGCGGACCTCTTGAGTTTTCAAAGGATGTGAGGCCTCTGGTCGCAATGAGGCGGAGAACTAGGTCTTTCTCTGTGGTCTCCACAGGGTGTTCAGACATCCCTTCGTCTTGGGAGATGCAAGACGAGCCTGCATTCAATTCACTGCAGGGATATCTGGCCTTACTTCGAGTCAGAGCATCTCGGTGTCCATTCCACTTGAGGCCACAAACTAAGGGTCCTTCTCACATACCTGTGGCTGAGAGAAGCCTCCTCTTGAGGTGCTTGTGGAAAGTTTGTATTCCTCTTGAGTCGAAGCCAGGTACTAAGCTCTCATCTTGAGCTGATTTGGGGTCCACGGAGCCCTTTCGTGTTTCTCCAGTGACCTCAGGATCCCTCTAGACTTGAGACAGTGATCCTGGGTTTTCTCTGGAGTGCCATCAAGGAAATCAAGGCTCCTTTCAGGTTGGATGTGGAACACGGAATTGCTCTGCACGCAGTCCAGGGGAATCGGGCCTCATCTCGCGGCGAAGGGGAAGTCTCATGGTTTTTCTCGAGTTGAGGCCGGAACATGGGGCATATTCTCGAGTTACGACGGGGAGGGTCCTTCCAGACACGTGTTTGTTCAGCGACGTCAGGACCCCTGCCTAGATGCGAGGGAGAACTCGGGATTCTCCTCGAGTCTTGGCATGGCAATTGGGACGCTTTTCCACATGAGGCGGGAGACCCAGGGTCCCTTTCCAAGTGCCACCGATATCCTGGGACTCCTATCCATTTTCAAGAGGAGTCAGGCATCGTCTCCTTTGGAAGCATTGATCCCCGTGGACCTCTCGAGTTTTCAAAGGATGTGAGGCCTCTGGTCGCGATGAGGCGGAGAACTCGGTCTTTCTCTGTGGTCTCCACAGGGGATTCAGACATCCCTTCTTCTTGGGAGATGCAAGACGAGCCTGCATTCAATTCACTGCAGGGATATCCGGCCTTACTTCGAGTCAGAGCATCTCGGTGTCCATTCCACTTGAGGCCACAAACTCAGGGTCCCTCTCACATACCTGTAGTTGAGAGAAGCTTCCTCTTGAGGTGCTTGTGGAAAGTTGGTATTCCTCTTGAGTCGAAGCCAGGGACTAAGCTCTCATCTCGAGTTGATTTGGGGTCCACGGAGCCCTTTCGTGTTGCTCCAGTGACCTCAGGATCACTCTAGACTTGAGGCAGAGATCTTGGGTTTTCTCTGGAGTGCCATCAAGGAAATCAAGGCTCCTTTCACGTTTGATGTGGAACACGGAATTGCTCTGCACGCAGTGCAGGGGAATCGGGCCTCATCTCGCGGCGAGGAGTAAGTCTCATGGTTTTTCTCGAGTTGCGGCCGGAACCTGGGGTATATTCTCGAAGTACGACGGCGAGGGCCCTTCCAGACACGTGTTTGTTCAGCGACGTCAGGACTCCTGCCTTGGTGCGAGGGACACCTGGGTATTCTCCACGAGTCTTGGCATGGTAATTGGGACGCGTATCCACGTGATGCGGGAAACCCAGGGTCACTTTCCACGTTCCATAGGGATCCTGGGACTCCTATCCATTTTCAAGAGGAGTCAGGCATCGTCGCCTTTGGAAGCATTGATCTCCGCGCACCTCTTGAGTTTTCAAAGGATGTGAGGCCTCCGTTCGCGTTGAGGCGGAGAAGTAGGTCTTTCTCTGTGGTCTCCACAGGGGATTCAGACATCCCTTCGTCTTGGGAGATGCAAGACGAGCCTGCATTCAATTCACTGCAGGGATATCCGGCCTTACTTCGAGTCAGAGCATCTCGGTGTCCATTCCACTTGAGGCCACAAACTCAGGGGCCCTCTCACATACCTGTAGCAGAGAGAAGCCTCCTCTTGAGGTGCTTGTGGAAAGTTGGTATTCCTCTTGAGTCGAAGCCAGGGACTAAGCTCTCATCTCGAGTTGATTTGGGGTCCACGGAGCCCTTTCGAGTTGCTACAGTGACCTCAGGATCCCTCTAGACTTGAGACAGTGATCTTGGGTTTTCTCTGGAGTGCCATCAAGGAAATCAAGGCTCCTTTCACGTTTGATGTGGAACACGGAATTGCTCTGCACGCAGTCCAGGGGAATCGGGCCTCATCTCGCGGCGAGGGGGAAGTCTCATGGTTTTTCTCGAGTTGCGGCCGGAACCTGGGTATATTCTCGAGTTACGAAGGGGAGGGCCCTTGCAGACACGTGTTTGTTCAGCGACGTCAGGACTCCTGCCTAGGTGCGAGGGACACCTCGGGATTCTCCTTGAGTCTTGGCATGGCAATTGGGACGCGTCTCCACGTGAGGCGGGAGACCCAGGGTCCCTTTCCACGTGCCACAGGGATCCTGGGACTCCTATCCATTTTCAAGAGGAGTCAGCCATCGTCTCCTTTGGAAGCATTGATCTCCGCGGACCTCTCGAGTTTTCAAAGGATGTGAGGCCTCCGGTCGCGATGATGCGGAGAACTAGGTCTTTCTCTGTGGTCTCCACAGGGGATTCAGACATCCCTTCGTCTTGGGAAATGCAAGACGAGCCTGCACTCAATTCACTGCAGTGATATCCGGCCTTACTTCCTGTCAGAGCATCTCAGTGTCCAGTCCACTTGAGGCCACAAACTCAGGGTCCCTCTCACATACCTGTAGCTGAGAGAAGCCTCCTCTTGAGGTGCTTGTGTAAAGTTGGTAATCCTCTTGAGTCGAAGCCAGACACTAAGCTCTCATCTCGAGTTGATTTGGGGTCCACGGAGACCTTTCGTGTTACTCCAGTGACCTCAGGATCCCTCTAGACATGAGACAGTGATCTTGAGTTTTCTCTGGAGTGCCATCAAGGAAATCAAGGCTCCTTTCACGTTTGATGTGGAACACGGAATTGCTCTGCACACAGTGCAGGGGAATCGGGTCTCATCTCGCGGCGAGGGGGAAGTCTCATGGTTTTTCTCGAGTTGCGGTCGGAACCTGGGGTATATTCTCGAGTAACGACGGGGAGGGCCCTTCCAGAAACGTGTTTGTTCAGCGACGTCAGGACTCCTGCCTAGGTGCGAGGGACACCTCGGGATTCTCCTCGAGTCTTGGCATGGCAATTGGGACGCGTATCCATGTGAGGCGTAAGACCCAGGGTCCCTTAACACGTGCCATAGGGATCCTGGGACTCCTATCTATTTTCAAGAGAGTCAGGCATCGTCTCCTTTGGAAGCATTGATCTCCGTGGACCTCTCGAGATGTCAAAGGATGTGAGGCCTACGGTCGCGATGAGGCGGAGGACTAGGTCTTTCTCTGTGGTCTCCACAGCGGATTCAGACATCCCTTCGTCTTGGGAGATGCAAGACGAGCCTGCATTCAATTCACTGCAGGGATATCCGGCCTTACTTCGAGTCAGAGCATCTCGGTGTCCATTCCACTTGAGGCCACAAACTCAGGGTCCCTCTCACATACCTGTAGTTGAGAGAAGCTTCCTCTTGAGGTGCTTGTGGAAAGTTGGTATTCCTCTTGAGTCGAAGCCAGGGACTAAGCTCTCATCTCGAGTTGATTTGGTGTCCACGGAGAACTTTCGTGTTGCTCCAGTGACCTCAGGATCCCTCTAGACTTGAGACAGTTCCTTGGGTTTTCTCTGGAGTGCCATCAAGGAAATCAAGGCTCCTTTACCGTTTGATGTGGAACACGGCATTGCTCTGCACACAGTGCAGGGGAATCGGGCCTCATGTCGCGGCGAGGGGGAAGTCTCATGGTTTTCTCGAGTTGCGGCCGGAACCTGGTGTATATTCTCGAGTTGCGACGGGGAGGGCCCTTCCAGACACGTGTTTGTTCAGCGACGTCAGGACTCCTGCCTAGGTGCGAGGGACACCTCGGGATTCTCCTCGAGTCTTGGCATGGCAATTGGGACGCGTCTCCACGAGAGGCGGGAGACCCAGGGTCCCTTTCCACGTGCCACAGGGATCCTGGGACTCCTATCCATTTTCAAGAGGAGTCAGGCATCGTCTCCTTTGGAAGCATTGATCTCCGCAGACCTCTCGATTTTTCAAAGGATGTGATGTCTCCGGTCCCGATGAGGCTGAGGACTAGGTTTTTCTCTGTGGTCTCCACAGGGGATTCAGACATCCCTTCGTCTTAGGAGATGCAAGACGAGCCTGCATTCAATTCACTGCAGGGATATCCGGCCTTACTTCGAGTCAGAGCATCTCGGTGTCCATTCCACTTGAGGCCACAAACTCAGGGTCCATCTCACATACCTGTAGCTGAGAGAAGCCTCCTCTTGAGGTACTTGTGTAAAGTTGGTATTCCTCTTGAGTCGAATTCAGGGACTAAGCTCTCATCTCAGGTTGATTTGTGGGCCACGGAGCTCTTTCGTGTTGCTCCAGTGACCTCAGGATCCCTCTAGACTAGAGACAGTGATCTTGGGTTTTCTCTGGAGTGCCATCAAGGAAATCAAGGCTCCTTTCACGTTTGATGTGGAACACGGAATTGCTCGGCACACAATGCAGGGGAATCGGGCCTCATGTCGCGGCGAGGGGGAAGTCTCATGGTTTTTCTCGAGTTGCGGCCGGAACCTGGGGTATATTCTCGAGTTACGACGGGGAGGGCCCTTCCAGACACGTGTTTGTTCAGCGACGTCAGGACTCCTGCCTAGGTGCGAGGGACACCTCGGGATTCTCCTCGAGTCTCGGCATGGCAATTGGGACGCGACTCCACGTGAGGCGGGAGACCCAGTGTCCCTTTCCATGTGCCACAGGGATCCTGGGATTTCTATCCATTTTCAAGTCATCGTCTCCTTTGGAAGCATTGATCTCCGCGGACCTCTCTAGTTTTCAAAGGACGTGAGGCCTCCGTTCGCGTTGAGGCGGAGGACTAGGTCTTTCTCTGTGGACTCCACAGGGGATTCAGACAACCCTTCGTCTTGGGAGATGCAAGACGAGCCTGCATTCAATTCACTGCAGGGATATCCGGCTTTACTTCGAGTCAGAGCATCTCGGTGTCCATTCCACTTGAGGCCACAAACTCAGGGGCCCTCTCACATACCTGTAGCTGAGAGAAGCCTCCTCTTGAGGTGCTTGTGGAAAGTTGGTATTCCTCTTGAGTCGAAGCCAGGGACTAAGCTCTCATCTCGAGTTGATTTGGGGTCCACTGAGCCCTTCGGTGTTGCTCCAGTGACCTCAGGATCCCTCTAGAATTGAGACAGTGATCTTGGGTTTTCTCTGGAGTGCCATCAAGGAAATCAAGGTTCCTTTCACGTTTCATGTGGAACACGGAATTGCTCTGCACGCAGTACAGGGGAATCGGGCCTCATCTCGCGACGAGGGGGAAGTCTCATGGTTTTTCTCGAGTTGCGGTCGAAACCTGGGGTATATTCTCGAGTTACGACGGGGAGGGCCCTTCCATACACGTGTTTGTTCAGCGACGTCAGGACTCCTGCCTAGGTGCGAAGGACACCTCGGGATTCTCCTCGAGTCTTGGCATGGCAATTGGGACGCGTCTCCACGTGAGGCGGGAGGCCCAGGGTCCCTTTCCATGTGCCACAGGGATCCTGGGACTCCTATCCATTTTCAAGAGGAGTCAGGCATCGTCTCCTTTGGAAGCATTGATCTCCGTGGACCTCTCGAGTTTTCAAAGGATGTGAGGCCTCCGGTCGCGTTGAGGCGGAGGACTAGGTCTTTCTCTGTCGTCTCCACAGGGGATTCAGACATCCCTTCGTCTTGGGAGATGCAAGACGAGCCGGCATTCAATTCACTGCAGGGATATCCGGCCTTACTTCTAGTCAGAGCATCTCGGTGTCCATTCCACTTGAGGCCACAAACTCAGGGTCCCTCTCACATACATGTAGCTGAGAGAAGCCTTCTCTTGAGGGGCTTGTGGAAAGTTGGTATTCCTCTTGACTCGAAGCCAGGGACTAAGCTCTCATCTCGAGTTGATTTGGGTTCCACGGAGCCCTTTCCTGTTGCTCCAGTGACATCAGGATCCCTCTAGCCTTCAGACAGTGATCTTGGGTTTTCTCTGGAGTGCCATCAAGGAAATCAAGGCTCCTTTCATGTTTGATGTGGAACACGGAATTGCTCTGCACGCAGTGCAGGGGAATCGGGCCTCATCTGGCGGCAAGGGGAATGTCTCATGGTTTTTCTCGAGTTGCGGCCTGAACCTGGGGTATATTCTCGATTTACGATGGGGAGGGCCCTTCCAGACACGTGTTTGTTCATCGACGTCAGGACTCCTGCCTAGGTGCGAGGGACACCTCGGGATTCTCCTCGAGTCTTGGCATGGAAATTGGGACGCGTCTCCACGTGAGGTGGGAGACCCAGTGGCCCTTTCCACGTGCCACAGGGATCCTGGGACTCCTATCCATTTTCAAGAGGAGTCAGGCATCGTCTCCTTTGGAAGCATTGATCTCCGCGGACCTCTCGAGTTTTCAAAGGATGTGAGGCCTCCGGTGGCGATGAGGCGGAGAATTATGTCTTTCCCTGTGGTCTCCACAGGGGATTCAGACATCCCTTGGTCTTGGGAGATGCAAGACGAGCCTGCATTCAATTCACTGCAGGGATATTCGGCCTTACTTCGAGTCAGAGCATCTCGGTGTCCATTCCACTTGAGGCCACAAACTCAGGGGCCCTCTCACATACCTGTAGCTGAGAGAACCCTCCTCTTGAGGTGCTTGTGGAAAGTTGGTATTCCTCTTGAGTCTAAGCCAGGGACTAAGTTCTCATCTCGAGTTAATTTGGGGTCCACGGAGCCCTTTCGTGTTGCTCCAGTGACCTCAGGATCCCTCTAGACTTGAGACAGTGATCTTGGGTTTTCTTTGGAGTGCCATCAAGGAAATCAAGGCTCCTTTCACTTTTGATGTCGAACACGGAATTGCTCTGCACGCAGTACAGGAGAATCGGGCCTCATCTCGCCGTGAGGGGGAAGTCTCATGGTTTTTCTCGAGTTGCGGCCGGAACCTGGGGTATATTCTCGAGTTACGACGGGGAGGGCCCTTCCAGACACGTGTTTGTTCAGCGACGTCAGGACTCCTGCCTAGGTGCGAGGGACACCTCGGGATTCTCCTCGAGTCTTGGCATGGCAATTGGGACGCGTCTCCACATGAGGCGGGAGACCCAGGGTCCCTTCCACGTGCCACAGTGATCCTGGGACTCCTATGCATTTTCAAGAGGAGCCAGGCATCGTATCCTTTGGAAGCATTGATCTCTGCAGACCTCTCGAGTTTTCAAATGATATGAGGCCTCCGGTCATGATGAGGCGGAGGACTAGGTTTTTCTCTGTGGTCTCCACAGGGGATTCAGACATCCCTTCGTCTTGGGAGATGCAAGACGAGCCTGCATTCAATTCACTGCAGGGAAATCCGGACTTACTTCGAGTCAGAGCATCTCGGTGTCCATTGCACTTGAGGCCACAAACTCAGGGTCCCTCTCACATACCTGTAGCTGAGAGAAGCCTCCTTTTGAGGTGCTTGTGGAAAGTTGGTATTCCTCTTGCGTCGAAGCCAGGGACTAAGCTGTCATCTCGAGTTGATTTGGGGTCCACGGAGCCCTTTCGGGTTGCTCCAGTGACCTCAGGATCCCTCTAGACTTGAGACAGTGATCTTGGGTTTTCTCTGGAGTGCCATCAGGGAAATCAAGGCTCCTTTCATGTTTGATGTGGAACACGGAATTGCTCTGCACGCAGTGCACGGGAATCGGGCCTCATATCGCGGCCAGCGGGAAGTCTCATGGTTTTTCTCGAGTTGCGGCCGGAACCTGGGGTATATTCTCGAGTTACGACGGCGAGGGCCCTTCCAGACATGTGTTTGTTCAGCGACATCAGGACTCCTGCCTAGGTGAGAGGGACACCTCGGGATTCTCCTCGAGTCTTGGCATGGCAATTGGGACGCGTCTCCACGTGAGGCGGGAGACCCAGGGTCCCTTTCCACGTGCCACAGGGATCCTGGGACTCATATCCATTTTCAAGAGGAGTCAGGCATCGTCTCCTTTGGAAGCATTGATCTCCGCGGACGTCTTGAATTTTCAAAGGATGTGAGGCCTCCCTTCGCGATGAGGCGGAGAACTAGGTCTTTCTCTGTGATCTCCACAGGGGATTCAGACAAACCTTCGTCTTGGGAGATGCAAGACGAGCCTGCATTCAATTCACTGCAGGGATATCCGGCCTTACTTCGAGTTAGAGCATCTCGGTGTCCATTCCACTTGAGGCCACAAACTCAGGGTCCCTCTCACATACCTGTAGCTGAGAGAAGACTCCTCTTGAGGTGCTTGTGGAAAGTTGGTATTCCTCTTGAGTCGAAGCCAGGGACTAAGCTCTCATCTCGAGTTGATTTGGGGTCCACGGAGCCCTTTCGTGTTGCTCCAGTGACCTCAGGATCACTCTAGACTTGAGACAGAGATCTTGGGTTTTCTCTGGAGTGCCATCAAGGAAATCAAGGCTCCTTTCACGTTTGATGTGGAACACGGAATTGCTCTGCACGCAGTGCAGGGGAATCGGGCCTCATCTCGCGGCGAGGAGTAAGTCTCATGGTTTTTCTCGAGTTGCGGCCGGAACCTGGGGTATATTCTCGAAGTTCGACGGCGAGGGCCCTTCCAGACACGTGTTTGTTCAGCGACGTCAGGACTCCTGCCTAGGTGCGAGGGACACCTCGGGATTCTCCTCGAGTCTTGGCATGGTAATTGGGACGCGTATCCACGTGATGCGGGAAACCCAGGGTCACTTTCCACGTTCCATAGGGATCCTGGGACTCCTATCCATTTTCAAGAGGAGTCAGGCATCGTCGCCTTTGGAAGCATTGATCTCCGCGCACCTCTTGAGTTTTCAAAGGATGTGAGGCCTCCGTTCGCGTTGAGGCGGAGAAGTAGGTCTTTCTCTGTGGTCTCCACAGGGGATTCAGACATCCCTTCGTCTTGGGAGATGCAAGACGAGCCTGCATTCAATTCACTGCAGGGATATCCGGCCTTACTTCGAGTCAGAGCATCTCGGTGTCCATTCCACTTGAGGCCACAAACTCAGGGGCCCTCTCACATACCTGTAGCAGAGAGAAGCCTCCTCTTGAGGTGCTTGTGGAAAGTTGGTATTCCTCTTGAGTCGAAGCCAGGGACTAAGCTCTCATCTCGAGTTGATTTGGGGTCCACGGAGCCCTTTCGAGTTGCTACAGTGACCTCAGGATCCCTCTAGACTTGAGACAGTGATCTTGGGTTTTCTCTGGAGTGCCATCAAGGAAATCAAGGCTCCTTTCACGTTTGATGTGGAACACGGAATTGCTCTGCACGCAGTCCAGGGGAATCGGGCCTCATCTCGCGGCGAGGGGGAAGTCTCATGGTTTTTCTCGAGTTGCGGCCGGAACCTGGGTATATTCTCGAGTTACGAAGGGGAGGGCCCTTGCAGACACGTGTTTGTTCAGCGACGTCAGGACTCCTGCCTAGGTGCGAGGGACACCTCGGGATTCTCCTTGAGTCTTGGCATGGCAATTGGGACGCGTCTCCACGTGAGGCGGGAGACCCAGGGTCCCTTTCCACGTGCCACAGGGATCCTGGGACTCCTATCCATTTTCAAGAGGAGTCAGCCATCGTCTCCTTTGGAAGCATTGATCTCCGCGGACCTCTCGAGTTTTCAAAGGATGTGAGGCCTCCGGTCGCGATGATGCGGAGAACTAGGTCTTTCTCTGTGGTCTCCACAGGGGATTCAGACATCCCTTCGTCTTGGGAAATGCAAGACGAGCCTGCACTCAATTCACTGCAGTGATATCCGGCCTTACTTCCTGTCAGAGCATCTCAGTGTCCAGTCCACTTGAGGCCACAAACTCAGGGTCCCTCTCACATACCTGTAGCTGAGAGAAGCCTCCTCTTGAGGTGCTTGTGTAAAGTTGGTAATCCTCTTGAGTCGAAGCCAGACACTAAGCTCTCATCTCGAGTTGATTTGGGGTCCACGGAGACCTTTCGTGTTACTCCAGTGACCTCAGGATCCCTCTAGACATGAGACAGTGATCTTGAGTTTTCTCTGGAGTGCCATCAAGGAAATCAAGGCTCCTTTCACGTTTGATGTGGAACACGGAATTGCTCTGCACACAGTGCAGGGGAATCGGGTCTCATCTCGCGGCGAGGGGGAAGTCTCATGGTTTTTCTCGAGTTGCGGTCGGAACCTGGGGTATATTCTCGAGTAACGACGGGGAGGGCCCTTCCAGAAACGTGTTTGTTCAGCGACGTCAGGACTCCTGCCTAGGTGCGAGGGACACCTCGGGATTCTCCTCGAGTCTTGGCATGGCAATTGGGACGCGTATCCATGTGAGGCGTAAGACCCAGGGTCCCTTAACACGTGCCATAGGGATCCTGGGACTCCTATCTATTTTCAAGAGAGTCAGGCATCGTCTCCTTTGGAAGCATTGATCTCCGTGGACCTCTCGAGATGTCAAAGGATGTGAGGCCTACGGTCGCGATGAGGCGGAGGACTAGGTCTTTCTCTGTGGTCTCCACAGCGGATTCAGACATCCCTTCGTCTTGGGAGATGCAAGACGAGCCTGCATTCAATTCACTGCAGGGATATCCGGCCTTACTTCGAGTCAGAGCATCTCGGTGTCCATTCCACTTGAGGCCACAAACTCAGGGTCCCTCTCACATACCTGTAGTTGAGAGAAGCTTCCTCTTGAGGTGCTTGTGGAAAGTTGGTATTCCTCTTGAGTCGAAGCCAGGGACTAAGCTCTCATCTCGAGTTGATTTGGTGTCCACGGAGAACTTTCGTGTTGCTCCAGTGACCTCAGGATCCCTCTAGACTTGAGACAGTTCCTTGGGTTTTCTCTGGAGTGCCATCAAGGAAATCAAGGCTCCTTTACCGTTTGATGTGGAACACGGCATTGCTCTGCACACAGTGCAGGGGAATCGGGCCTCATGTCGCGGCGAGGGGGAAGTCTCATGGTTTTCTCGAGTTGCGGCCGGAACCTGGTGTATATTCTCGAGTTGCGACGGGGAGGGCCCTTCCAGACACGTGTTTGTTCAGCGACGTCAGGACTCCTGCCTAGGTGCGAGGGACACCTCGGGATTCTCCTCGAGTCTTGGCATGGCAATTGGGACGCGTCTCCACGAGAGGCGGGAGACCCAGGGTCCCTTTCCACGTGCCACAGGGATCCTGGGACTCCTATCCATTTTCAAGAGGAGTCAGGCATCGTCTCCTTTGGAAGCATTGATCTCCGCAGACCTCTCGATTTTTCAAAGGATGTGATGTCTCCGGTCCCGATGAGGCTGAGGACTAGGTTTTTCTCTGTGGTCTCCACAGGGGATTCAGACATCCCTTCGTCTTAGGAGATGCAAGAAGAGCCTGCATTCAATTCACTGCAGGGATATCCGGCCTTACTTCGAGTCAGAGCATCTCGGTGTCCATTCCACTTGAGGCCACAAACTCAGGGTCCATCTCACATACCTGTAGCTGAGAGAAGCCTCCTCTTGAGGTACTTGTGTAAAGTTGGTATTCCTCTTGAGTCGAATTCAGGGACTAAGCTCTCATCTCAGGTTGATTTGTGGGCCACGGAGCTCTTTCGTGTTGCTCCAGTGACCTCAGGATCCCTCTAGACTAGAGACAGTGATCTTGGGTTTTCTCTGGAGTGCCATCAAGGAAATCAAGGCTCCTTTCACGTTTGATGTGGAACACGGAATTGCTCGGCACACAATGCAGGGGAATCGGGCCTCATGTCGCGGCGAGGGGGAAGTCTCATGGTTTTTCTCGAGTTGCGGCCGGAACCTGGGGTATATTCTCGAGTTACGACGGGGAGGGCCCTTCCAGACACGTGTTTGTTCAGCGACGTCAGGACTCCTGCCTAGGTGCGAGGGACACCTCGGGATTCTCCTCGAGTCTCGGCATGGCAATTGGGACGCGACTCCACGTGAGGCGGGAGACCCAGTGTCCCTTTCCATGTGCCACAGGGATCCTGGGATTTCTATCCATTTTCAAGTCATCGTCTCCTTTGGAAGCATTGATCTCCGCGGACCTCTCTAGTTTTCAAAGGACGTGAGGCCTCCGTTCGCGTTGAGGCGGAGGACTAGGTCTTTCTCTGTGGACTCCACAGGGGATTCAGACAACCCTTCGTCTTGGGAGATGCAAGACGAGCCTGCATTCAATTCACTGCAGGGATATCCGGCTTTACTTCGAGTCAGAGCATCTCGGTGTCCATTCCACTTGAGGCCACAAACTCAGGGGCCCTCTCACATACCTGTAGCTGAGAGAAGCCTCCTCTTGAGGTGCTTGTGGAAAGTTGGTATTCCTCTTGAGTCGAAGCCAGGGACTAAGCTCTCATCTCGAGTTGATTTGGGGTCCACTGAGCCCTTCGGTGTTGCTCCAGTGACCTCAGGATCCCTCTAGAATTGAGACAGTGATCTTGGGTTTTCTCTGGAGTGCCATCAAGGAAATCAAGGTTCCTTTCACGTTTCATGTGGAACACGGAATTGCTCTGCACGCAGTACAGGGGAATCGGGCCTCATCTCGCGACGAGGGGGAAGTCTCATGGTTTTTCTCGAGTTGCGGTCGAAACCTGGGGTATATTCTCGAGTTACGACGGGGAGGGCCCTTCCATACACGTGTTTGTTCAGCGACGTCAGGACTCCTGCCTAGGTGCGAAGGACACCTCGGGATTCTCCTCGAGTCTTGGCATGGCAATTGGGACGCGTCTCCACGTGAGGCGGGAGGCCCAGGGTCCCTTTCCATGTGCCACAGGGATCCTGGGACTCCTATCCATTTTCAAGAGGAGTCAGGCATCGTCTCCTTTGGAAGCATTGATCTCCGTGGACCTCTCGAGTTTTCAAAGGATGTGAGGCCTCCGGTCGCGTTGAGGCGGAGGACTAGGTCTTTCTCTGTCGTCTCCACAGGGGATTCAGACATCCCTTCGTCTTGGGAGATGCAAGACGAGCCGGCATTCAATTCACTGCAGGGATATCCGGCCTTACTTCTAGTCAGAGCATCTCGGTGTCCATTCCACTTGAGGCCACAAACTCAGGGTCCCTCTCACATACATGTAGCTGAGAGAAGCCTTCTCTTGAGGGGCTTGTGGAAAGTTGGTATTCCTCTTGACTCGAAGCCAGGGACTAAGCTCTCATCTCGAGTTGATTTGGGTTCCACGGAGCCCTTTCCTGTTGCTCCAGTGACATCAGGATCCCTCTAGCCTTCAGACAGTGATCTTGGGTTTTCTCTGGAGTGCCATCAAGGAAATCAAGGCTCCTTTCATGTTTGATGTGGAACACGGAATTGCTCTGCACGCAGTGCAGGGGAATCGGGCCTCATCTGGCGGCAAGGGGAATGTCTCATGGTTTTTCTCGAGTTGCGGCCTGAACCTGGGGTATATTCTCGATTTACGATGCGGAGGGCCCTTCCAGACACGTGTTTGTTCATCGACGTCAGGACTCCTGCCTAGGTGCGAGGGACACCTCGGGATTCTCCTCGAGTCTTGGCATGGAAATTGGGACGCGTCTCCACGTGAGGTGGGAGACCCAGTGGCCCTTTCCACGTGCCACAGGGATCCTGGGACTCCTATCCATTTTCAAGAGGAGTCAGGCATCGTCTCCTTTGGAAGCATTGATCTCCGCGGACCTCTCGAGTTTTCAAAGGATGTGAGGCCTCCGGTGGCGATGAGGCGGAGAATTATGTCTTTCCCTGTGGTCTCCACAGGGGATTCAGACATCCCTTGGTCTTGGGAGATGCAAGACGAGCCTGCATTCAATTCACTGCAGGGATATTCGGCCTTACTTCGAGTCAGAGCATCTCGGTGTCCATTCCACTTGAGGCCACAAACTCAGGGGCCCTCTCACATACCTGTAGCTGAGAGAACCCTCCTCTTGAGGTGCTTGTGGAAAGTTGGTATTCCTCTTGAGTCTAAGCCAGGGACTAAGTTCTCATCTCGAGTTAATTTGGGGTCCACGGAGCCCTTTCGTGTTGCTCCAGTGACCTCAGGATCCCTCTAGACTTGAGACAGTGATCTTGGGTTTTCTTTGGAGTGCCATCAAGGAAATCAAGGCTCCTTTCACTTTTGATGTCGAACACGGAATTGCTCTGCACGCAGTACAGGAGAATCGGGCCTCATCTCGCCGTGAGGGGGAAGTCTCATGGTTTTTCTCGAGTTGCGGCCGGAACCTGGGGTATATTCTCGAGTTACGACGGGGAGGGCCCTTCCAGACACGTGTTTGTTCAGCGACGTCAGGACTCCTGCCTAGGTGCGAGGGACACCTCGGGATTCTCCTCGAGTCTTGGCATGGCAATTGGGACGCGTCTCCACATGAGGCGGGAGACCCAGGGTCCCTTCCACGTGCCACAGTGATCCTGGGACTCCTATGCATTTTCAAGAGGAGCCAGGCATCGTATCCTTTGGAAGCATTGATCTCTGCAGACCTCTCGAGTTTTCAAATGATATGAGGCCTCCGGTCATGATGAGGCGGAGGACTAGGTTTTTCTCTGTGGTCTCCACAGGGGATTCAGACATCCCTTCGTCTTGGGAGATGCAAGACGAGCCTGCATTCAATTCACTGCAGGGAAATCCGGACTTACTTCGAGTCAGAGCATCTCGGTGTCCATTGCACTTGAGGCCACAAACTCAGGGTCCCTCTCACATACCTGTAGCTGAGAGAAGCCTCCTCTTGAGGTGCTTGTGGAAAGTTGGTATTCCTCTTGCGTCGAAGCCAGGGACTAAGCTGTCATCTCGAGTTGATTTGGGGTCCACGGAGCCCTTTCGGGTTGCTCCAGTGACCTCAGGATCCCTCTAGACTTGAGACAGTGATCTTGGGTTTTCTCTGGAGTGCCATCAGGGAAATCAAGGCTCCTTTCATGTTTGATGTGGAACACGGAATTGCTCTGCACGCAGTGCACGGGAATCGGGCCTCATATCGCGGCCAGCGGGAAGTCTCATGGTTTTTCTCGAGTTGCGGCCGGAACCTGGGGTATATTCTCGAGTTACGACGGCGAGGGCCCTTCCAGACATGTGTTTGTTCAGCGACATCAGGACTCCTGCCTAGGTGAGAGGGACACCTCGGGATTCTCCTCGAGTCTTGGCATGGCAATTGGGACGCGTCTCCACGTGAGGCGGGAGACCCAGGGTCCCTTTCCACGTGCCACAGGGATCCTGGGACTCATATCCATTTTCAAGAGGAGTCAGGCATCGTCTCCTTTGGAAGCATTGATCTCCGCGGACGTCTTGAATTTTCAAAGGATGTGAGGCCTCCCTTCGCGATGAGGCGGAGAACTAGGTCTTTCTCTGTGATCTCCACAGGGGATTCAGACAAACCTTCGTCTTGGGAGATGCAAGACGAGCCTGCATTCAATTCACTGCAGGGATATCCGGCCTTACTTCGAGTTAGAGCATCTCGGTGTCCATTCCACTTGAGGCCACAAACTCAGGGTCCCTCTCACATACCTGTAGCTGAGAGAAGACTCCTCTTGAGGTGCTTGTGGAAAGTTGGTATTCCTCTTGAGTCGAAGCCAGGGACTAAGCTCTCATCTCGAGTTGATTTGGGGTCCACGGAGCCCTTTCGTGTTGCTCCAGTGACCTCAGGATCACTCTAGACTTGAGACAGAGATCTTGGGTTTTCTCTGGAGTGCCATCAAGGAAATCAAGGCTCCTTTCACGTTTGATGTGGAACACGGAATTGCTCTGCACGCAGTGCAGGGGAATCGGGCCTCATCTCGCGGCGAGGAGTAAGTCTCATGGTTTTTCTCGAGTTGCGGCCGGAACCTGGGGTATATTCTCGAAGTTCGACGGCGAGGGCCCTTCCAGACACGTGTTTGTTCAGCGACGTCAGGACTCCTGCCTAGGTGCGAGGGACACCTCGGGATTCTCCTCGAGTCTTGGCATGGTAATTGGGACGCGTATCCACGTGATGCGGGAAACCCAGGGTCACTTTCCACGTTCCATAGGGATCCTGGGACTCCTATCCATTTTCAAGAGGAGTCAGGCAACGTCGCCTTTGGAAGCATTGATCTCCGCGCACCTCTTGAGTTTTCAAAGGATGTGAGGCCTCCGTTCGCGTTGAGGCGGAGAAGTAGGTCTTTCTCTGTGGTCTCCACAGGGGATTCAGACATCCCTTCGTCTTGGGAGATGCAAGACGAGCCTGCATTCAATTCACTGCAGGGATATCCGGCCTTACGTCGAGTCAGAGCATCTCGGTGTCCATTCCACTTGAGGCCACAAACTCAGGGGCCCTCTCACATACCTGTAGCAGAGAGAAGCCTCCTCTTGAGGTGCTTGTGGAAAGTTGGTATTCCTCTTGAGTCGAAGCCAGGGACTAAGCTCTCATCTCGAGTTGATTTGGGGTCCACGGAGCCCTTTCGAGTTGCTCCAGTGACCTCAGGATCCCTCTAGACTTGAGACAGTGATCTTGGGTTTTCTCTGGAGTGCCATCAAGGAAATCAAGGCTCCTTTCACGTTTGATGTGGAACACGGAATTGCTCTGCACGCAGTCCAGGGGAATCGGGCCTCATCTCGCGGCGAGGGGGAAGTCTCATGGTTTTTCTCGAGTTGCGGCCGGAACCTGGGTATATTCTCGAGTTACGAAGGGGAGGGCCCTTGCAGACACGTGTTTGTTCAGCGACGTCAGGACTCCTGCCTAGGTGCGAGGGACACCTCGGGATTCTCCTCGAGTCTTGGCATGGCATTTGGGACGCGTCTCCACGTGAGGCGGGAGACCCAGGGTCCCTTTCCACGTGCCACAGGGATCCTGGGACTCCTATCCATTTTCAAGAGGAGTCAGGCATCGTCTCCTTTGGAAGCATTGATCTCCGCGGACCTCTCGAGTTTTCAAAGGATATGAGGCCTCCGGTCGCGAAGAGGCGGAGAACTCGGTCTTTCTCTGTGGTCTCCACAGGGGATTCAGACATCCCTTCATCTTGGGAGATGCAAGACGAGCCTGCATTCAATTCACTGCAGGGATATCCGGCCTTACTTCGAGTCAGACCATCTCGGTGTCCATTCCACTTGAGGCCACAAACTCAGGGTCCCTCTCAAATACCTGTAGCTGAGAGAAGCCTCCTCTTGCGGTGCTTGTAGAAAGTTGGTATTCCTCTTGAGTCTAAGCCAGGGACTAAGCTCTCATCTCGAGTTGATTTCAGGTCCACGGAGCCCTTTCGTGTTGCTACAGTGACTTCAGGATCCCTCTAGACTTGAGACAGTGATCTTGGGTTTTCTCTGGAGTGCCATCAAGGAAATCAAGGCTCCTTTCACGTTTGATGTGTAACACGGAATTGCTCTGCACGCAGTGCAGGGGAGTCGGGCCTCATCTCGCAGCGAGGGGGAAGTCTCATGGTTTTTCGCGAGTTGCGGCCGGAACCTGGGGTATATTCTCGAGTTACGACGGGGAGGGCCCTTCCAGACACGTGTTTGTTCAGCGACGTCACGACTCCTGCCTAGGTGCGAGGGACACCTCGGGATTCTCCTCGAGTCTTGGCGTGGCAATTGGGACGCGTCTCCACGTGAGACGTGAGACCCAGGCTCCCTTTCCACGTGCCACAGTGATCCTGGGACTCCTATCCATTTTCAAGAGGAGTCAGGCATCGGCTCCTTTGGAAGCATTGATCTCTGCAGACCTCTCGAGTTTTCAAAGGATGTGAGGCCTCAGGTCGCGTTGAGGCGGAGGACTAGGTCTTTCTCTGTGGTCTGCACAGGGCTTTCAGACATCCCTTCGTCTTGGGAGATGCAAGACGAGCCTGCATTCAATTCACTGCAGGGATATCCGGCCCTACTTTGAGTGAGAGCATCTCGGTGTCCATTCCACTTGAGGCCACAAACTCAGGGTCCCTCTCACATACCTGTAGCTGAGAGAAGCCTCCTCTTGAGGTGCTTGTGGAAAGTTCGTATTCCTCTTGACTCGAAGCCAGGGACTAAGCTCTCATCTCGAGTTGATTTGGGGTCCACGGAGCCCTTTCGAGTTGCTCCAGTGACCTCAGGATCCCTCTAGACTTGAGACAGTGATCTTGGGTTTTCTCTGGAGTGCCATCAAGGAAATCAAGGCTCCTTTCACTTTTGATGTCGAACACGGAATTGCTCTGCACGCAGTGCAGGGGAATTGGGCCTCATATCGCGGCGAAGGGGAAGTCTCATGGTTTTTCTCGAGTTGCGGCCGGAACCTGGGGTATATTCTCGAGTTGCGATGGGGAGGGCCCTTCCAGACACGTGTTTGTTCAGCGACGTCAGGACTCCTGCCTTGGTGCGAGGGACACCTCGGGATTCTCCTCGAGTCTTGGCATGGCAATTGGGATGCGTCTCCACGTGAGGCGGGAGACCCAGGGTCCCTTTCCACGTGCCACAGGGATCCTGGGACTCCTATCCATTTTCAAGAGGAGTCAGGCATCGTCTCCGTTGGAAGCATTGATCTCCGCTGACCTCTCGAGTTTTCAAAGAATGTGAGGCCTCCGTTTGCGTTGAGTCGGAGAACTCGGTCTTTCTCTGTGGTCTCCACAGGGGATTCAGACATCCCTTCGTCTTGGGAGATGCAAGACGAGCCTGCATTCCATTCACTGCAGGGATATCCGGCCTTACTTCGAGTCAGAGCATCTCGGTGTCCATTCCACTTGAGGTCACAAACTCAGGGTCCCTCTCACATACCTGCAGCTGAGAGAAGCCTCCTCTTGAGGTGCTTGTGGAAAGTTGGTATATTCTTGAGTCGAAACCAGGGACTAAGCTCTCATCTCGAGTTGATTTGGGGTCCCGGAGCCCTTTCCTGTTGCTACAGTGACCTCAGGATCCCTCTAGACTTGAGACAGTGATCTTGGGTTTTCTCTGGAGTGCCATCAAGGAAATCAAGGCTCCTTTCACTTTTGATGTGGAATAGGGAATTGCTCTGCACGCAGGGCAGATGAATCGGGCCTGATGTCGCGGCGAGGGGGAAGTCGCATGGTTTTTCTCGAGTTGCGGCCGGAACCTCGGCTATATTCTCGAGTTAAGATGGGGAGGGCCCTTCCAGACATGTGTTTGTTCAGCGACGTCAGGACTCCTGCCTAGGTGCGAGGGACACCTCGGGATTCTCCTCGAGTCTTGGCATGGCAATTGGGATGCGTCTCCACGTGAGTCGGGAGACCCAGGGTCCCTTTCCACGTGCCACAGGGATCCTGGGACTCCTATCCATTTTCAAGAGGAGTCAGGCATCGTCTCCTTTGGAAGCATTGATCTCCGCAGACCTCTCGAATTATCAAAGGATGTCAGGCCTCAGGTCGCATTGAGGCGGAGGACTAGGTTTTTCTCTGTGGTCTCCACAGGGGATTCAGATATTCCTTCGTCGTGGGAGATGCAAGACGAGCCTGCATTCAATTCACTGCAGGGATATCCGGCCTTACTTCGAGTCAGAGCATCTCGGTGTCCATTCCACTTGAGGCCACAAACTCAGGGTCCCTCAAATATACCTGTAGTTGAGAGAAGCCTCCTCTTGAGGTGCTTGTGGAAAGTTGGTCTTCCTCTTGGGTCTAAGCCAGGGACTAAGCTCTCATCTCGTGTGGATTTTTTGTCGACGGAGCCCTTTCATATTGGTCCAGTGACCTCAGGATCCCTCTAGACTTGAAACAGTGATCTTGGGTTTCTCTGGAGTGCCATCAAGGAAATCAAGGCTCCTTTCACGTTTGATGTGGAACACGGAATTGCTCTGCATGCAGTGCAGGGGAATCGGGCCTCAACTCACGGCGAGGGGGATATCTCATGGGTTTTCTCGATTTGCGGCCGGAACCTGGGTTATATTCTCGAGTTACGACGGGGAGGGCCCTTCCATACACGTGTTTGTTCAGCGACATCAAGACTCCTGCCTAGGTGCGAGGGACACCTCGGGATTCCCCTCGAGTCCTGGCATGGCAATTGGGACGCGTCTCCACGTGAGGCGGGAGACCCAGGGTCCCTTTCCACGTGCCACAGGAATCCTGGGACTCCTATCCATTTTCAAGAGGAGTCAGGCATCATCTCCTTTGGAAGCATTGATCTCCTCGGACCTCTCGAGTTTTCAAAGGATGTGAGGCCTCCGCTCGCGATGCGGCGGAGAATTAGGTCTTTCTCTGTGGTCTCCACAGGGGATTCAGACATCCCTTCGTTTTGGGAGATGCAAGACGAGCCTGCATTCAATTCACTGCAGGGATATCCGGCCTTACTTCGAGTCAGAGCATCTCAGTGTCCATTCCACTTGAGGCCACAAACTCAGGGTCCCTCTCACATACCTGTAGCTGAGTGAAGCCTCCTCTTGAGGTGCTTGTGGAAAGTTGGTATTCCTCTTGAGTCGAAGCCAGGGACTAAGCTCTCATCTCGAGTTGATTTCGGGTCCACGGAGCCTTTCGTGTTGCTCCAGTGACCTCAGGATCCCTCTAGACTTGAGACAGTGATATGGGTTTTCTCTGGAGTGCCATCAAGGAAATCAAGGCTCCTTTCACTTTTGATGTGGAATACGGAATTGCTCTGCACGCAGGGCAGGGGAATCGGGCCTCATCTCGCCGTGAGGGGGAATTCTCATGGTTTTTCTCGAGTTGCGTCCGGATCCAGGGGTATATTCTCGAGTTACGATGGGGAGGGCCCTTCCAGACATGTGTTTGTTCAGCGAAGTCAGGACTCCTGCCTAGGTGCGAGGGACACCTCGGGATTCTCCTCGAGTCTTGGCATGGCAATTGTGATGCGTCTCCACGTGAGGCGGGAGACCCAGGGTCCCTTTCCACTTGCCAGAGTGATCCTGGGACTTCTATCCATTTTCAAGTGGAGTCAGGCATCGTCTCCTTTGGAAGCATTGATCTCCGCATACCTCTCGAGTTTTGAAAGGATGTCAGGCCTCCGGGCGCATTGAGGCGGAAGACTAGGTCTTTCTCTGTGGTCTCCACAGGGGATTCAGACATCCCTTCGTCTTGGGAGATGCAAGACGAGCCTGCATTCAATTCACTGCAGGGATATCCGGCCTTACTTCGAGTCAGAGCATCTCGGTGTCCATTCCACTTGAGGCCACAAACTCAGGGTTCCTCAAATATACCTGTAGCTGAGAGAAGCCTCCTCTTGAGGTGCATGTGGAAAGTTGGTATTCCTCTTGAGTCGAAGCCAGGGACTAAGCTCTCATCTCGAGTTGATTTGGGGTCGACGGAGCCCTTTCATGTTGGTCCAGTGACCTCAGGATCCCTCTAGACTTGAGACAGTGATCTTGGGTTTTCTCTGGAGTGCCGTCAAGTAAATCAAGGCTCCTTTCACGTTTGATGTGGAACACGGAATTGCTCTGCATGCAGTGCAGGGGAATCGGGCCTCAACTCGCGGCGAGGGGGAAATCTCATGGTTTTTCTCGAGTTGCAGACGGAACCTGGGTTATATTCTCTAGTTACGACGGGGAGGGCCCTTCCAGACACCTGATTGTTCAGCGACGTCAGGACTCCTGCCTAGGTGCGAGGGACACCTCGGGATTCTCCTCGAGTCTTGGCATGGCAATTGGCACGTGTCTACACGTGAGGCGGGAGACCCAGGGTCCCTTTCCACGTGCAACAGGGATCCTGGGACTCCTATCCATTTTCAAAAGGAGTCAGGCATCGTCTCCTTTGGAAGCATTGATCTCCGCGGACCTCTCGAGTTTTCAAAGGATGTGAGGCCTCCGGTCGCGATGAGGCGGAGAACTCGGTCTTTCTCTGTGGTCTCCACAGGGGATTCAGACATCCCTTCGTCTTCGGAGATGCAAGACGAGCCTGCATTCAATTCACTGCAGGGATATCCGGCCTTACTTCGAGTCAGAGCATCACGGTGTACATTACACTTGAGGCCACAAATTCAGGGTCCCTCAAATATACCTGTAGCTGAGAGAAGCCTCCTCTTGACGTGCTTGTGGAAAGTTGGTATTCCTCTTGAGTGGAAGCCAGGGACTAAGCTCTCATCTCGAGTTGATTTGGGGTCCACGGAGCCCTTTCGTGTTTCTCCAGTGACCTCAGGATCCCTCTAGACTTGAGACAGTGATCTTGGGTTTTCTCTGGAGTGCCATCAAGGAAATCAAGGCTCCTTTCACGTTTGATGTGGAACACGGAATTGCTCTGCAGGCAGTGCAGGGGAATCGGGCCTCATCTCGCGGCGAGGGGGAAGTCTCATGGTTTTTCTCGAGTTGCGGCCGGAACCTGGGGTATATTCTCGAGTTACGACGGGGAGGGCCCTTCCAGACACGTGTTTGTTCAGCGACGTCAGGACTCCTGCCTACGTGCGAGGGACACCTCGGGATTCTCCTCGAGTCTTGGCATGGCAATTGGGACGCGTATCCACGTGAGGCGGGAGACCCACGGTCCCTTTCCACGTGCCACAGGGATCCTGGGACTCCTATCCATTTTCAAGAGGAGTCAGGCATCGTCTCCTTTGGAAGCATTGATCTCCGCGGACCTATCGAGTTTTCAAAGGATATGTGGCCTCCGGTTGCGTTGAGGTGGAGGACTAGATCTTTCTCTATGGTCTCCACAGGGGATTCAGAAAACCCTTCGTCTTGGGAGATGCAAGACGAGCCTGCATTCAATTCACTGCAGGGATATCCGGCCTTACTTCGAGTCAGAGCATCTCGGTGTCCATTCCACTTGAGGCCACAAACTCAGGGGCCCTCTCACATACCTGTAGCTGAGAGAAGCCTCCTCTTGAGGTGCTTGTGGAAAGTTGGTATTCCTCTTGAGTCGAAGCCAGGGACTAAGCTCTCATCTCGAGTTGATTTGGGGTCCACAGAGCCCTTTCGTTTTGCTACAGTGACCTCAGGGTCAATCTAGACTTGAGAGAGTGATCTTGGGTTTTCTCTGGAGTGCCATCTAGGAAATCAAGGCTCCTTTCACTTTTGATGTGCAATACGGCATTGCTCTGCACGCAGGATACGGGAATCGGGCCTGATGTCGCGGCGAGGGGGAAGTCTCATGGTTTTTCTCGAGTTGCGGCCGGAACCTGGGTTATATTCTCGAGTTACGAGGGGGAGGGCCCTTCCAGACACGTGTTTGTTCAGCGACATCAAGACTCCTGCCTAGGTGCGAGGGACACCTCGGGATTCCCCTCGAGTCCTGGCATGGCAATTGGGACGCGTCTCCACGTGAGGCGGGAGACCCAGGGTCCCTTTCCACGTGCCACAGTGATCCTGGGACTCCTACCCATTTTCAAGAGGAGTCAGGCATCATCTCCATTGGAAGCATTGATCTCCTCAGACCTCTCGAGTTTTCAAAGGATGTGAGGCCTCCGGGGTCGATGAGGCGGAGGACTAGGTCTTTCTCTATCGTCTCCACAGCGGATTCAGACATCCCTTCGTCTTGGGAGATGCAAGACGAGCCTGCATTCAATTCACTGCAGGGATATCCGTGCTTACTTCGAGTCAGAGCATCTCGGTGTCCATTCCACTTGAGGCCACAAACTCAGGGTCCCTCTCACATACCTGTAGCTGAGAGAAGCCTCCTCTTGAGGTGCTTGTGGAAAGTTGGTATTCCTCTTGCGTCGAAGCCAGGGACCAAGCTCTCATCTCGAGTTGATTTGGGGTCCACAGAGACCTTTCGTGTTGCTCCAGTGACCTCAGGATCCCTCTAGACTTGAGACAGTGATCTTGGGTTTTCTCTGGAGTGCCATCAAGGAAATCAAGGCTCCTTTCACGTTTGTTGTGGAACACGGAATTGCTCTGCATGCAGTGCAGGGGAATCGGGCCTCATCTCCCGGCGAGGAGTAAGTCTCATGGTTTTTCTCGAGTTGCGGCCGGAACCTGGGGTATATTCTCGAGTTATGACGGGGAGGGCCCTTCCAGACACGTGTTTGTTCAGCGACGTCAGGACTCCTGCCTAGGTGCGAGGGACACTCGGGATTCTCCACGAGTCTTGGCATGGTAATTGGGACGCGTCTCCACGTGATGCGGGAGACCCAGGGTCCCTTTCCACGTGCCACAGGGATCCTGGGACTCCTATCCATTTTCAAGAGGAGTCAGGTAACGTCTCCTTGGAAGCATTGATCTCCGCGCATCTCTCGAATTTTCAAAGGATGTGAGGCCTCCATTCGCGTTGAGGCGGAGAACTAGGTTTTTCTCTGTGGTCTCCACAGGGGATTCAGACATCCCTTCGTCTTGGGAGATGCAAGACGAGCCTGCATTCTATTCACTGCAGGGATATCCGGGCTTACTTCGAGTCAGAGCATCTCGGTGTCCATTCCACTTGAGGCCACAAACTCAGGGTCCCTCTCACATACCTGTAGCTGAGAGAAGCCTTCTCTTGAGGTGCTTGTGGAAAGTTGGTATTCCTCTTGAGTCGAAGCCAGGGACTAAGCTCTCATCTCGAGTTGATTTGGGGTCCACGGAGCCCTTTCATGTTGCTCCAGTGACCTCAGGATCCCTCTAGACTTGAGACAGTGATCTTGGGTTTTCTCTGGAGTGCCATCAAGGAAATCAAGGCTCCTTTCACGTTTGATGTGGAACACGGAATTGCTCTGCACGCAGTGCATGGGAATCGGGCCTCATCTCGCGGCGAGGGGGAAGTCTCATGGTTTTTCTAGAGTTGCGGCCAGAACCTAGGGTATATTCTCGAGTTACGATGGGGAGGGCACTTCCAGACACGTGTTTGTTCAGCGACGTCAGGACTCCTGCCTAGGTGCGAGGGACACCTCGGGATTCTCCTCGAGTCTTGGCATGGCAATTGGGACACGTCTCCACGTGAGGCGGGAGACGCAGGGTCCCTTTCCACGTGCCACAGGGATCCTGGGACTCCTATCCATTTTCAAGAGGAGTCAGGCATCGTCTCCTTTGGAAGCATTGATCTCCGCAGACCTCTCGAATTTTCAAAGGATGTGAGGCCTCCGGTCGCGATGAGGCGGGGGACTAGGTCTTTCTCTGTGGTCTCCACAGCGGATTCAGACAACTCTTCGTCTTGGGCGATGCAAGACGAGCCTGCATTCACTTCACTGCAGGGATATCCGGCCTTACTTCGAGTCAGAGCATCTCGGTGTCCATTCCACTTGAGGCCACAAACTCAGGGTCCCTCTCACATAACTGTAGCTGAGAGAAGCCTCCTCTTGAGGTGCTTGTGGAAAGTTGGTATTCCTCTTGAGTCGAAGCCAGGGACTAAGCTCTCATCTCGAGTTGATTTGGGGTCCATGGAGCCCTTTCGTGTTGCTCCAGTGACCTCAGGATCCCTCTAGACTTGAGACAGTGATCTTGGGTTTTCTCTGGAGTGCCATCAAGGAAATCAAGGCTCCTTTCACTTTTGATGTCGAACACGGAATTGCTCTGCACCCAGTACATGGGAATCGGTCCTCATCTCGCCGTGAGGGGGAAGTCTCATGGTTTTTCTCGAGTTGCGGCCTGAACCTGGGGTATATTCTCGAGTTACGACGGGGAGGGCCCTTCCAGACACGTGTTTGTTCAGCGACGTCAGGACTCCTGCCTAGGTGCGAGGGACACCTCGGGATTCTCCTCGAGTCTTGGCATGGCAATTGGGACGCGTCTCCACATGAGGCGGGAGACCCAGGGTCCCTTTCCACGTGCCACAGTGATCCTGGGCCTCCTATGCATTTTCAAGAGGAGTCAGGCATCGTCTCCTTTGGAAGCATTGATCTCTGCAGACCTCTCGAATTTTCAAAGGATATGAGGCCTCCGGTCATGATGAGGCGGAGGAATAGGTCTTTCTCTGTGGTCTCCACAGGGGATTCAGACATCCCTTCGTCTTGGGAGATGCAAGACGAGCCTGCATTCAATTCACTGCAGGGATATCCGGACTTACTTCGAGTCAGAGCATCTCGGTGTCCATTGCACTTGAGGCCACAAACTCAGGGTCCCTCTCACATACCTGTAGCTGAGAGAAGCCTCCTCTTGAGGTACTTGTGGAAACTTGGTATTCCTCTTGAGTCGAAGCCAGGGACTAAGCTCTCATCTCTAGTTGATTTGGGGTCCACGGACCCCTTTCATGTTGCTCCAGTGACTTCAGGATCCATCTAGACTTGAGACAGTGATCTTGGGTTTACTCTGGAGTGCCATCAAGGAAATCAAGGCTCCTTTCACGTTTGATGTGGAACACGGAATTGCTCTGCACGCAGTGCAGGGGAATCGGGCCTCATCTCGCGGCGAGGGGGAAGTCTCATGGTTTTTCTCGACTTGCGGCCGGATCCTGGGGTATATTCTCGAGTTACGACGGGGAGGGCCCTTCCAGACACGTGTTTGTTCAGCGACGTCAGGACTCCTGCCTAGGTGCGAGGGACACCTCGGGATTCTCCTCGAGTCTTGGCATGGCAATGGGGACGCGTCTCCACGTGAGGCGGGAAACCCAGTGTCCCTTTCCACGTGCCACAGGGATCCTGGGACTCCTATCCATTTTCAAGAGGAGTCAGGCATCGTCTCCTTTGGAAGCATTGATCTCCGTGGACCTTTCGAGTTTTCAAAGGATGTGAGGTCTCTGGACGCGATGAGGCAGAAAGTTAGGTCTTTCTCTGTGGTCTCCACAGGGGATTCAGACATCCCTTCGTCTTGGGAGATGCAAGACGAGCCTGCATTCAATTCACTGCAGGGATATCCGGCCTTACTTCGAGTCAGAGCATCTCGGTGTCCATTCCATTTGAGGCCACAAACTCAGGGTCCCTCTCACATACCTGTAGCTCAGAGAAGCCTCCTCTTGAGGTGCTTGTGGAAAGTTGGTATTCCTCTTGAGTCGAAGCCAGGGACTAAGCTCTCATCTCGAGTTGATTTGCGGTCGACGGAGCCCTTTCATGTTGCTCCAGTGACCTCAGGATCCCTCTAGACTTGAGACAGTGATCTTCGGTTTTCTCTGGAGTGCCATCAAGGAAATCAAGGCTCCTTTCAAATTTGATGTGGAACACGGAATTGCTCTGCACGCAGTGCAGGGGAATCGGGCTTCATCCAGCGGCGAGGGGAAGTCTCATGGTTTTTCTCGAGTTGCGGCCGGAACCTGGGGTATATTCTCGAGTTACGACGGGGAGAGCCCTTCCAGACACGTGTTTGTTCAGCGACGTCAGGACTCCTGCCTAGGTGCGAGGGACACCTCGGGATTCGCCTCGAGTCTTGGCATGGCAATTGGGACGCGTCTCCACGTGAGGCGGGAGACCCAGGGTCCCTTTCCACGTGCCACAGGGATCCTGGGACTCCTATCCATTTTCAAGAGGAGTCAGGCATCGTCTCCTTTGGAAGCATTGATCTCCGCGGACCTCTCGAGTTTTCAAAGGATGTGAGGCCTCCGCTCGCGATGAGGCTTAGGACTAGCTCTATCTCTGTCATCTCCACAGGGGATTCAGACATCCCTTCGTCTTGGGAGATGCAAGACGAGCCTGCATTCAATTCACTGCAGGGATATCCGGCCTTATTTCGAGTCAGAGCATCTCGGTGTCCATTCCACTTGAGGCCACAAACTCAGGGTCCCTCTCACATACCTGTAGCTGAGAGAAGCCTCCTCTTGAGGTGCTTGTGGAAAGTTGGTATTCCTCTTGAGTCGAAGCCAGGGACTAAGCTCTCATCTCGAGTTGATTTGTGGTCCACGGAGCCCTTTCGTGTTGCTCCAGTGACCTCAGGATCCCTCTAGACTTGAGACAGTGAACTTGGGTTTTCTCTGGAGTGTCATCAAGGAAATCAAGGCTCCTTTCACTTTTGATGTGGAAAACGCAATTGCTTTGTACGCAGGGCAGGGGAATCAGGCCTCATCTCGCGGCGAGGGGGAAGTCTCATGGTTTTTCTCGAGCTGCGGCCCGAACTTGGGGTATGTTCTCGAGTTACGACTGGGAGGGCCCTTCCAGACACGTGTTTGTTCAGCGATGTCAGGACTCCTGCCTAGGTGCGAGGGACACCTCGGGATTCTCCTTAAGTCTTGCCATGGCAATTGGGACGCGTCTCCACGTGAGGCGGGAGACCCAGGGTCCCTTTCCACGTGCCACAGGGATCCTGGGACTCCTATCCATTTTCAAGAGGAGTCAGGCATCGTCTCCTTTGGAAGCAATGATCTCCGCGGACCTCTCGAGTTTTCAAAGGATGTGAGGCCTCTGCTCGTGATGAGGCGGAGAATTAGGTTTTTCTCTGTGGTCTCCACAGGAGATTCAGACATCCCTTCGTCTTGGGAGATGCAAGACGAGCCTGCATTCTATTCACTGCAGGGATATCCGGCCTTACTTCGAGTCAGAGCATCTCGGTGTCCATTCCACTTGAGGCCACAATCTCAGGGGCCCTCTCACATACCTGTAGCTGAGAGAAGCCTCCTCTTGAGGTGCTTGTGGAAAGTTGGTATTCCTCTTGAGTCGAAGCCAGGTACTAAGCTCTCATCTCGAGTTGATTTGGGGTCCATGGAGCCCTTTCGTGTTGCTACAGTGAGCTCAGGATCCCTCTAGACTAGGGACAGTGATCTTGGGTTTTCTCTGGAGTGCCATCAAGGAAATCAAGGCTCCTTTCACTTTTGATGTGGAATACGGAATTGCTCTGCATGCAGGGCAGGGGAATCGGGCCTCATCTCGCGGCGAGGGGGAAGTCTCATGGTTTTTCTCGAGTTGTGGCCGGAACCTGGGGTATATTCTCGAGTTAGGACGGGGAGGGCCCTTCCAGACACGTGTTTGTTCAGCGACGTCAGGACTCCTGCCTAGGTGCGAGGGACACCTCGGGATTCTCCTCGAGTCTTGGCATGGCAATTGGGACGCGTCTCCACGTGAGGTGGGAGACCCAGGGTCCCTTTCCACGTGCCACAGGGATCCTGGGACTCCTATCCATTTTCAAGAGGAGTCAGTCATCGTCTCCTTTGGAAGCAATGATCTCCGCGGACCTCTCGAGTTTTCAAAGGATGTGAGGCCTCCGCTCGCGATGAGGCGGAGAATTAGGTTTTTCTCAGTGTTCTCCACAGGGGATTCAGACATCCCTTCGTCTTGGGAGATGCAAGACGAGCCTGCATTCAATTCACTGCAGGGATATCCGGCCTTACTTCGAGTCAGAGCATCCCGGTGTCCATTCCACTTGAGGCCACAAACTAAGGGTCCCTAAAATATACATGTAGCTGAGAGAAGCCTCCTCTTGAGGTGCTTGTGGAAAGTTGGTATTCCTCTTGAGTCGAAGCCAGGGACTAAGCTCTCATTTCGACTTGATTTCGGTCCACGGAGCCCTTTCCTGTTGGTCCAGTGACCTCAGGATCCCTCTAGACTTGAGACAGTGATCTTGGGTTTTCTCTGGAGTGTCATCAAGGAAATCAAGGCTCCTTTCACGTTTGATGTGGAACACGGAATTGCTCTGCATGCAGTGCAGGGGAATCGGACCTCAACTCGCGGCGAGGGGGAAATCTCATGGTTTTTCTCGAGTTGCGGCCCGAACCTGGGGTATATTCTCGAGTTACGACGGGGAGGGCCCTTCCAGACACGTGTTTGTTCAGCGACGTCAGGACTCCTGCCTAGGTGCGAGGGACACCTCGGGATTCTCCTCGAGTCTTGGCATGGCAATTTGGACGCGTCTCCACGTGAGGCGGGAGACCCAGGGTCCCTTTCCACGTGCCACAGGGATCCTGGGACTCCTATCCATTTTCAAGAGGAGTCAGCCATCGTCTCCTTTGGAAGCATTGATCTCCGCGGACCTCTCGAGTTTTCAAAGGATGTGAGGCCTCCGGTCGCGATGAGGCGGAGAACTCGGTCTTTCTCTGTGGTCTCCACAGGGGATTCAGACATCCCTTCGTCTTGGGAGATGCAAGACGAGCCTGCATTCAATTCACTGCAGGGATATCCGGCCTTACTTCGAGTCAGAGCATCTCGGTGTCCATTCCACTTGAGGCCACAAACTCAGGGTCCCTCTCACATACCTGTAGCTGAGAGAAGCCTCCCCTTGAGGTGCTTGTGGAAAGTTGGTATTCCTCTTGAGTCGAAGCCAGGGACTAAGCTCTCATCTCGAGTTGATTTGGGGTCCACAGAGCCCTTTCGTGTTGCTCCAGTGACCTCAGGATCCCTCTAGACTTGAGACAGTGATCTTGCGTTTTCTCTGCAGTGCCATCAAGGAAAGCAAGGCTCCTTTCACGTTTGATGTGGAACACGGAATTGTTCTGCACGCAGTGCAGGGGAATCGGGCTTCATCCAGCGGCGAGGGGAAGTCTCATGATTTTTCTCGAGTTGCGGCCGGAACCTGGGGTATATTCTCGAGTTAGGACGGGGAGGGCCCTTCCAGACACGTGTTTGTTCAGCGACGCCAGGACTCCTGCCTAGGTGCGAGGGACACCTCGGGATTCTCCTCGAGTCTTGGCATGGCAATGGGGACGCGTCTCCACGTGAGGCGGGAAACCCAGTGTCCCTTTCCACGTGCCACAGGGATCCTGGGACTCCTATCCATTTTCAAGAGGAGTCAGGCATCGTCTCCTTTGGAAGCATTGATCTCCGCGGACCTCTCGAATTTTCAAAGAATGTGAGGTCTCTGGTCGCGATGAGGCAGAACGTTAGGTCTTTCTCTGTGGTCTCCACAGGGGATTCAGACATCCCTTCGTCTTGGGAGATGCAAGACGAGCCTGCATTCAATTCACTGCAGGGATATCCGGCCTTACTTCGAGTCAGAGCATCTCGGTGTCCATTCCATTTGAGGCCACAAACTCAGGGTCCCTCTCACATACCTGTAGCTCAGAGAAGCCTCCTCTTGAGGTGCTTGTGGAAAGTTGATATTCCTCTTTAGTCGAAGCCAGGGACTAAGCTCTCATCTCGAGTTGATTTGGGGTCCACGGAGCCCTTTCGTGTTGCTCCAGTGACCTCAGGATCCCTCTAGACTTGATACAGTGATCTTGGGTTTTCTCTGCAGTGCCATCAAGGAAATCAAGGCTCCTTTCAAATTTGATGTGGAACACGGAATTGCTCTGCACGCAGTGCAGGGGAATCGGGCCTCATCTCGTGGCAAGGGGGATGTCTCATGGATTTTCTCAAGTTGCGGCCGAAACCTGGGGTATATTCTCGAGTTACGACGGGGAGTGCCCTTCCAGACACGTGTTTGTTCAGCGACGTCAGGACTCCTGCCTAGGTGCGAGGGACACCTCGGGATTCTCCTCGAGTCTTGGCATGTCAATGGGGACGCGTCTCCACGTGAGGCGGGAGACCCAGGGTCCCTTTCCACGTGCCACAGGGATCCTGGGACTCCTATCCATTTTCAAGAGGAGTCAGGCATCGTCTCCTTTGAAAGCATTGATCTCCGCGGACCTCTCGAGTTTTCAAAGGATGTGAGGTCTCTGGTCGCGATGAGGCAGAAAGTTAGGTCTTTCTCTGTGGTCTCCACAGGGGATTCAGACATCCCTTCGTCTTGGGAGATGCAAGACGAGCCTGCATTCAATTCACTGCAGGGATATCCGGCCTTACTTCGAGTCAGAGCATCTCGGTGTCCATTCCATTTGAGGCCACAAACTCAGGGTCCCTCTCACATACCTGTAGCTCAGAGAAGCCTCCTCTTGAGGTGCTTGTGGAAAGTTGATATTCCTCTTGAGTCGAAGCCAGGGACTAAGCTCTCATCTCGAGTTGATTTGGGGTCGACGGAGCCCTTTCATGTTGCTCCAGTGACCTCAGGATCCCTCTAGACTTGAGACAGTGATCTTGGGTTTTCTCTGGAGTGCCATCAAGGAAATCAAGGCTCCTTTCAAATTTGATGTGGAACACGGAATTGCTCTGCACGCAGTGCAGGGGAATCGGGCCTCATCTCGCGGCGAGGGGGAAGTCTCATGGTTTTTCTCGAGTTGCGGCCGGAACCTGGGGTATATTCTCGAGTTACGACGGGGAGGGCCCTTCCAGACACGTGTTTGTTCAGCGACGTCAGGACTCCTGCCTAGGTGCGAGGGACACCTCGGGATTCTCCTCGAGTCTTGGCATGGCAATTGGGACGCGTCTCCACGTGAGGCGGGAGACCCAGGGTGCCTTTCCACGTGCCACAGGGATCCTGGGACTCCTATCCATTTTCAAGAGGAGTCAGTCATCGTCTCCTTTGGAAGCAATGATCTCCGCGGTCCTCTCGAATTTTCAAAGGATGTGAGGCCTCCGCTCGCGATGAGGCGGAGAATTAGGTTTTTCTCTGTGGTCTCCACAGGGGATTCAGACATCCCTTCGTCTTGGGAGATGCAAGACGAGCCTGCATTCAATTCACTGCAGGGATATCCGGCCTTACTTCGAGTCAGAGCATCCCGGTGTCCATTCCACTTGAGGCCACAAACTCGGGGTCCCTCAAATATACATGTAGCTGAGAGAAGCCTCCTCTTGAGGTGCTTGTGGAAAGTTGGTATTCCTCTTGAGTCGAAGCCAGGGACTAAGCTCTCATCTCGACTTGATTTCGGTCCACGGAGCCCTTTCCTGTTGGTCCAGTGACCTCAGGATCCCTCTAGACTTGAGACAGTGATCTTGGGTTTTCTCTGGAGTGTCATCAAGGAAATCAAGGCTCCTTTCACGTTTGATGTGGAACACGGAATTGCTTGCATGCAGTGCAGGGGAATCGGACCTCAACTCGCGGCGAGGGGGAAATCTCATGGTTTTTCTCAAGTTGCGGCCCGAACCTGGGGTATATTCTCGAGTTACGACGGGGAGGGCCCTTCCAGACACGTGTTTGTTCAGCGACATCAGGACTCCTGCCTAGGTGCGAGGGACACCTCGGGATTCTCCTCGAGTCTTGGCATGGCAATTTGGACGCGTCTCCACGTGAGGCGGGAGACCCAGGGTCCCTTTCCACGTGCCACAGGGATCCTGGGACTCCTATCCATTTTCAAGAGGAGTCAGGCATCGTCTCCTTTGGAAGCATTGATCTCCTCGGACCTCTCGAGTTTTCAAAGGATGTGAGGCCTCCGGTCGCGATGAGGCGGAGAACTCGGTCTTTCTCTGTGGTCTCCACAGGAGATTCAGACATCCCTTCGTCTTGGGAGATGCAAGACGAGCCTGTATTCAATTCACTGCAGGGATATCCGGCCTTACTTCGAGTCAGAGCATCTCTGTGTCCATTCCACTTGAGGCCACAAACTCAGGGTCCCTCTCACATACCTGTAGCTGAGAGAAGCCTCCCCTTGAGGTGCTTGTGGAAAGTTGGTATTCCTCTTGAATCGAAGCCAGGGACTAAGCTCTCATCTCGAGTTGATTTGGGGTCCACAGAGCCCTTTCGTGTTGCTCCAGTGACCTCAGGATCCCTCTAGACTTGAGACAGTGATCTTGCGTTTTCTCTGCAGTGCCATCAAGGAAATCAAGGCTCCTTTCACGTTTGATGTGGAACACGGAATTGTTCTGCACGCAGTGCAGGGGAATCGGGCTTCATCCAGCGGCGAGGGGAAGTCTCATGATTTTTCCGAGTTGCGGCCGGAACCTGGGGTATATTCTCGAGTTAGGACGGGGAGGGCCCTTCCAGACACGTGTTTGTTCAGCGACGTCAGGACTCCTGACTAGGTGCGAGGGACACCTCGGGATTCTCCTCGAGTCTTGGCATGGCAATGGGGACGCGTCTCCACGTGAGGCGGGAAACCCAGTGTCCCTTTCCACGTGCCACAGGGATCCTGGGACTCCTATCCATTTTCAAGAGGAGTCAGGCATCGTCTCCTTTGGAACCATTGATCTCCGCGGACCTCTCGAATTTTCAAAGGATGTGAGGTTTCTGGTCGCGATGAGGCAGAAAGTTAGGTCTTTCTCTGTGGTCTCCACAGGGGATTCAGACATCCCTTCGTCTTGGGAGATGCAAGACGAGCCTGCATTCAATTCACTGCAGGGATATCCGGCCTTACTTCGAGTCAGAGCATCTCGGTGTTCATTCCATTTGAGGCCACAACCTCAGGGTCCCTCTCACATACCTGTAGCTCAGAGAAGCCTCCTCTTGAGGTGCTTGTGGAAAGTTGATATTCCTCTTGAGTCGAAGCCAGGTACTAAGCTCTCATCTCGAGTTGATTTGGGGTCCACGGAGCCCTTTCGTGTTGCTCCAGTGACCTCAGGATCCCTCTAGACTTGAGACAGTGATCTTGGGTTTTCTCTGCAGGGCCATCAAGGAAATCAAGGCTCCTTTCAAATTTGATGTGGAACACGGAATTGCTCTGCACGCAGTGCAGGGGAATCGGGCCTCATCTCGTGGCAAGGGGGATGTCTCATGGTTTTTCTCAAGTTGCGGCCGAAACCTGGGGTATATTCTCGAGTTACGACGGGGAGTGCCCTTCCAGACACGTGTTTGTTCAGCGACGTCAGGACTCCTGCCTAGGTGCGAGGGACACCTCGGGATTCTCCTCGAGTCTTGGCATGTCAATGGGGACGCGTCTCCACCTGAGTCGGGAGACCCAGGGTCCCTTTCCACGTGCCACAGGGATCCTGGGACTCCTATCCATTTTCAAGAGGAGTCAGGCATCGTCTCCTTTCAAAGCATTGATCTCCGCGGACCTCTCGAGTTTTAAAAGGATGTGAGGCCTCCGCTCGCGATGAGGTTGAGGACTAGCTCTTTCTCTGTCATCTCTACAGGGGATTCAGACATCCCTTCGTCTTGGGAGATGCAAGACGATCGTGCATTCAATTCACTGCAGGGATATCCGGCCTTACTTCAAGTCAGAGCATCTCGATGTCCATTCCACTTGAGCCCACAAACTCAGGGTCCCTCTCACATACCTGTAGCTGAGAGAAGCCTCCTCTTGAGGTGCTTGTGGAAAGATGGTATTCCTCTTGAGTCGAAGCCAGGGACTAAGCTCTCATCCCGAGTTGATTTGTGGTCCACGGAGCCCTTTCGTGTTGCTCCAGTTACCTCAGGATCCCTCTAGACTTGAGACAGTGATCTTGGGTTTTCTCTGGAGTGCCATCAAGGAAATCAAGGCTCCTTTCACGTTTGATGTGGAAAAAGGAATTGGTTTGCACGCAGGGCAGGGGAATCAGCCCTCATCTCGCGGCGAGGGGGAAGTCTCATGGTTATTCTCGAGTTGCGGCCCGAACCTGGGGTATATTCTCGAGTTACGACGGGGAGGTCCCTTCCAGACACGTGTTTGTTCAGCGACGTCAGGACTCTTGCCTAGGTGCGAGGGACACCTCGGGATTCTCCTCGAGTCTTGGCATGGCAATTGGGATGCGTCTCCACGTGAGGCAGGAGACCCAGGGTCCCTTTCCACGTGCCACAGGGATCCTGGGACTCCTATCCATTTTCAAGAGGAGTCAGGCATCGTCTCCTTTGGAAGCAATGATCTCCGCGGACCTCTCGAGTTTTCAAAGGATGTGAGGCCTCCGCTCGCGATGAGGCGGAGAATTAGGTTTTTCTCTGTGGTCTCCACAGGGGATTCAGACATCCCTTCGTCTTGGGAGATGCAAGACGAGCCTGCATTCAATTCACTGCAGGGATATCCGGCCTTACTTCGAGTCGGAGCATCTCGGTGTCCATTCCACTTGAGGCCACAAACTCAGGGTCCCTCTCACATACCTGTAGCTGAGAGAAGCCTCCTCTTGAGGTGCTTGTGGAAAGTTGGTATTCCTCTTGAGTCGAAGCCAGGGACTAAGCTCTCATCTCGAGTTGATTTGTGGTCCACGGAGCCCTTTCGTGTTGCTCCAGTGACCTCAGGATCCCTCTAGACTTGAGACAGTGAACTTGGCTTTTCTCTGGAGTGCCATCAAGGAAATCAAGGCTCCTTTCACTTTTGATGTGGAAAACGGAATTGCTTTGCACGCAGGGCAGGGGAATCAGGCCTCATCTCGCGGAGAGGGGGAAGTCTCATGGTTTTTCTCGAGTTGCGGCGGAACCTGGGGTATATTCTCGAGTTACGACGGGGAGGGCCCTTCCAGACACGTGTTTGTTCAGCGACGTCAGGACTCCTGCCTAGGTGCGAGGGACACCTCGGGATTCTCCTCGAGTCTTGGCATGGCAATGGGGACGCGTCTCCACGTGAGGCGGGAAACCCAGGGTCCCTTTCCACGTGCCACAGGGATCCTGGGACTCCTATCCATTTTCAAGAGGAGTTAGGCATCGTCTCCTTTGGAAGCATTGATCTCCGCGGACCTCTCGAGTTTTCAAAGGATGTGAGGTCTCTGGTCGCGATGAGGCAGAAAGTTAGGTCTTTCTCTGTGGTCTCCACAGGGGATTCAGACATCCCTTCGTCTTGGGAGATGCAAGACGAGCCTGCATTCAATTCACTGCAGGGATATCCGGCCTTACTTCGAGTCAGAGCATCTCGGTGTCCATTCCATTTGAGGCCACAAACTCAGGGTCCCTCTCACATACCTGTAGCTCAGAGAAGCCTCCTCTTGAGGTGCTTGTGGAAAGTTGATATTCCTCTTGAGTCGAAGCCAGGGACTAAGCTCTCATCTCGAGTTGATTTGGGGTCCACGGAGCCCTTTCGTGTTGCTCCAGTGACCTCAGGATCCCTCTAGACTTGAGAGAGTGATCTTGGGTTTTCTCTGGAGTGCCATCAAGGAAATCTAGGCTCCTTTCAAATTTGATGTGGAACACGGAATTGCTCTGCACGCAGAGCAGGGGAATCGGGCCTCATCTCGTGGCAAGGGGGAAGTCTCATGGTTTTTCTCGAGTTGCGGCCGGAACCTGGGGTATATTCTCGAGTTACGACGGGGAGAGCCCTTCCAGACACGTGTTTGTTCAGCGACGTCAGGACTCCTGCCTAGGTGCGAGGGACACCTCGGGATTCGCCCCGAGTCTTGGCATGGCAATTGGGACGCGTCTCCACGTGAGGCGGGAGACGCAGGGTCCCTTTCCACGTGCCACAGGGATCCTGGGACTCCTATCCATTTTCAAGAGGAGTCAGGCATCGTCTCCTTTGGAAGCATTGATCTCCGCGGACCTCTCGAGTTTTCAAAGGATGTGAGGCCTCCGGTCGCGATGAGGCGGAGAACTCGGTCTTTCTCTGTGGTCTCCACAGGGGATTCAGACATCCCTTCGTCTTGGGAGATGCAAGACGAGCCTGCATTCAATTCACTGCAGGGATATCTGGCCTTACTTCGAGTCAGAGCATCTCGGTGTCCATTCCACTTGAGGCCACAAACTCAGGGTCCCACTCACATACCTGTAGCTGAGAGAAGCCTCCCCTTGAGGTGCTTGTGGAAAGTTGGTATTCCTCTTGAGTCGAAGCCAGGGACTAAGCTCTCATCTCGAGTTGATTTGGGGTCCACAGAGCCCTTTCGTGTTGCTCCAGTGACCTCAGGATCCCTCTAGACTTGAGACAGTGATCTTGCGTTTTCTCTGCAGTGCCATCAAGGAAATCAAGGCTCCTTTCACGTTTGATGTGGAACACGGAATTGTTCTGCACGCAGTGCAGGGGAATCGGGCTTCATCCAGCGGCGAGGGGGAAGTCTCATGGTTTTTCTCGAGTTGCGGCCGGAACCTGGGGTATATTCTCGAGTTACGACGGGGAGGGCCATTCCAGACACGTGTTTGTTCAGCGACGTCAGGACTCCTGCCTAGGTGCGAGGGACACCTCGGGATTCTCCTCGAGTCTTGGCATGGCAATGGCGACGCGTCTCCACGTGAGGCGGGAAACCCAGTGTCCCTTTCCACGTGCCACAGGGATCCTGGGACTCCTATCCATTTTCAAGAGGAGTCAGGCATCGTCTCCTTTGGAAGCATTGATCTCCGCGGACCTCTCGGATTTTCAAAGGATGTGAGGTCTCTGGTCGCGATGAGGCAGAAAGTTAGGTCTTTCTCTGTGGTCTCCACAGGGGATTCAGACATCCCTTCGTCTTGGGAGATGCAAGACGAGCCTGCATTCAATTCACTGCAGGGATATCCGGCCTTACTTCGAGTCAGAGCATCTCGGGGTCCATTCCATTTGAGGCCACAAACTCAGGGTCCCTCTCACATACCTGTAGCTCAGAGAAGCCTCCTCTTGAGGTGCTTGTGGAAAGTTGATATTCCTCTTGAGTCGAAGCCAGGGACTAAGCTCTCATCTCGAGTTGATTTGGGGTCCACGGAGCCCTTTCGTGTTGCTCCAGTGACCTCAGGATCCCTCTAGACTTGAGACAGTGATCTTGGGTTTTCTCTGGAGTGCCATCAAGGAAATCAAGGCTCCTTTCAAATTTGATGTGGAACACGGAATTGCTCTGCACGGAGTGCAGGGGAATCGGGCCTCATCTCGTGGCAAGGGGGAAGTCTCATGGTTTTTCTCGAGTTGCGGCCGGAACCTGGGGTATATTCTCGAGTTACGACGGGGAGAGCCCTTCCAGACACGTGTTTGTTCAGCGACGTCAGGACTCCGGCCTAGGTGCGAGGGACACCTCGGGATTCTCCTCGAGTCTTGGCATGGCAATTGGGACGCGTCTCCACGTGAGGCGGGAGACCCAGGTTCCCTTTCCACGTGCCACAGGGATCCTGGGACTCCTATCCATTTTCAAGAGGAGTAAGGCATCGTCTCCTTTGGAAGCATTGATCTCCGCGGACCTCTCGAATTTTCAAAGGATGTGAGGCCTCCGCTCGCGATGAGGCTTAGGACTAGCTCTTTCTCTGTCATCTCCACAGGGGATTCAGACATCCCTTCGTCTTGGGAGATGCAAGACGAGCCTGCATTCAATTCACTGCAGGGATATCCGGCCTTATTTCGAGTCAGAGCATCTCGGTGTCCATTCCACTTGAGGCCACAAACTCAGGGTCCCTCTCACATACCTGTAGCTGAGAGAAGCCTCCTCTTGAGGTGCTTGTGGAAAGTTGGTATTCCTCTTGAGTCGAAGCCAGAGACTAAGCTCTCATCTCGAGTTGATTTGTGGTCCACGGAGCCCTTTCGTGTTGCTCCAGTGACCTCAGGATCCCTCTAGACTTGAGACAGTTATCTTGGGTTTTCTCTGGAGTGCCATCAAGGAAATCAAGGCTCCTTTCACTTTTGATGTGGAAAACGGAATTGGTTTGCACGCAGGGCAGGGGAATCAGGCCTCATCTCGCGGCGAGGGGGAAGTCTCATGGTTTTTCTCGAGTTGCGGCCCGAACCTGGGGTATATTCTCGAGTTACGTCGGGGAGGGCCCTTCCAGACACGTGTTTGTTCAGCGACGTCAGGACTCCTGCCTAGGTGCGAGGGACACCTCGGGATTCTCCTCAAGTCTTGGCATGGCAATTGGGACGCGTCTCCACGTGAGGCGGGAGACCCAGGGTCCCTTTCCACGTGCCACAGGGATCCTGGGACTCCTATCCATTTTCAAGAGGAGTCAGGCATCGTCTCCTTTGGAAGCAATAATCTCCGCGGACCTCTCGAGTTTTCAAAGGATTTGAGGCCTCTGCTCGTGATGAGGCGGAGAATTAGGTTTTTCTCTGTGGTCTCCACAGGAGATTCAGACATCCCTTCGTCTTGGGAGATGCAAGACGAGCCTGCATTCAATTCACTGCAGGGATATCCGGCCTTACTTCGAGTCAGAGCATCTCGGTGTCCATTCCACTTGAGGCCACAAACTCAGGGGCCCTCTCACATACCTGTAGCTGAGAGAAGCCTCCTCTTGAGGTGCTTGTGGAAAGTTGGTATTCCTCTTGAGTCGAAGCCAGGGACTAAGCTCTCATCTCGAGTTGATTTGGGGTCCATGGAGCCCTTTCGTGTTGCTACAGTGAGCTCAGGATCCCTCTAGACTAGGGACAGTGATCTTGGGTTTTCTCTGGAGTGCCATCAAGGAAATCAAGGCTCCTTTCACTTTTGATGTGGAATACGGAATTGCTCTGCATGCAGGGCAGGGGAATCGGGCCTCATCTCGCGGCGAGGGGGAAGTCTCATGGTTTTTCTCGAGTTGCGGCCGGAACCTGGGGTATATTCTCGAGTTACGACGGGGAGCACCCTTCCAGACGCGTGTTTGTTCAGCAACGTCAGGACTCCTGCCTAGGTGCGAGGGACACCTCGGGATTCTCCTCGAGTCTTGGCATGGCAATTGGGACGCGTCTCCACGTGAGGCGGGAGACCCAGGGTCCCTTTCCACGTGCCACAGAGATCCTGGGACTCCTATCCATTTTCAAGAGGAGTCAGTCATTGTCTCCTTTGGAAGCAATGATCTCCGCGGACCTCTCGAGTTTTCAAAGGATGTGAGGCCTCCGCTCGCGATGAGGCAGAGAATTAGGTTTTTCTCTGTGGTCTCCACAGGGGATTCAGACATCCCTTCGTCTTGGGAGATGCAAGACGAGCCTGCATTCAATTCACTGCAGGGATATCCGGTCTTACTTCGAGTCAGAGCATCCCGGTGTCCATTCCACTTGAGGCCACAAACTCGGGGTCCCTCAAATATACCTGTAGCTGAGAGAAGCCTCCTCTTGAGGTGCTTGTGGAAAGTTGGTATTCCTCTTGAGTCTAAGCCAGGGACTAAGCTCTCATCTCGAGTTGATTTCGGTCCACGGAGCCCTTTCCTGTTGGTCCAGTGACCTCAGGATCCCTCTAGACTTGAGACAGTGAACTTGGGTTTTCTCTGGAGTGCCATCAAGGAAATCAAGTCTCCTTTCACTTTTTATGTGGAAAACGGAATTGCTTTGCACTCAGGGCAGGGGAATCAGGCCTCATCTCGCGGCGAGGGGGAAGTCTCATGGTTTTTCTCGAGTTGCGGCCCGAACCTGGGGCATATTCTCGAGTTACGACGGGGAGAGCCCTTCCAGACACGTGTTTGTTCAGCGACGTCAGGACTCCTGCCTAGGTGCGAGGGACACCTCGGGATTCTCCTCGAGTCTTGGCATGGCAATGGGGACGCGTCTCCACGTGAGGCAGGAAACCCAGTGTCCCTTTCCACGTGCCACAGGGATCCTGGGACTCCTATCCATTTTCAAGAGGAGTCAGGCATCGTCTCCTTTGGAAGCATTGATCTCCGCGGACCTCTCGAATTTTCAAAGGATGTGAGGTCTCTGGTCGCGATGAGGCAGAAAGTTAGGTCTTTCTCTGTGGTCTCCACAGGGGATTCAGACATCCTTTCGTCTTGGGAGATGCAAGACGAGCCTGCATTCATTTCACTGCAGGGATATCCGGCCTTACTTCGAGTCAGAGCATGTCGGTGTCCATTCCATTTGAGGCCACAACCTCAGGGTCCCTCTCACATACCTGTAGCTCAGAGAAGCCTCCTCTTGAGGTGCTTGTGGAAAGTTGATATTCCTCTTGAGTCGAAGCCAGGGACTAGGCTCTCATCCCGAGTTGATTTGTGGTCCACGGAGCCCTTTCGTGTTGCTCCAGTTACCTCAGGATCCCTCTAGACTTGAGACAGTGATCTTGGGTTTTCTCTGGAGTGCCATCAAGGAAATCAAGGCTCCTTTCACGTTTGATGTGGAAAACGGAATTGGTTTGCACGCAGGGCAGGGGAATCAGGCCTCATCTCGCGGCGAGGGGGAAGTCTCATGGTTTTTCTCGAGTTGCGGCCCGAACCTGGGGTATATTCTCGAGTTACGACGGGGAGGGCCCTTCCAGACACGTGTTTGTTCAGCAACGTCAGGACTCCTGCCTAGGTGCGAGGGACACCTCGGGATTCTCCACGAGTCTTGGCATGGCAATTGGGACGCGTCTCCACGTGAGGCAGGAGACCCAGGGTCCCTTTCCACGTGCCACAGGGATCCTGGGACTCCTATCCATTTTCAAGAGGAGTCAGGCATCGTCTCCTTTGGAAGCAATGATCTCCGCGGATCTCTCGAGTTTTCAAAGGATGTGAGGCCTCCGCTCGCGATGAGGCGGAGAATTAGGTTTTTCTCTGTGGTCTCCACAGGGGATTCAGACATCCCTTCGTCTTGGGAGATGCAAGACGAGCCTGCATTCAATTCACTGCAGGGATATCCGGCCTTGCTTCGAGTCAGAGCATCTCAATGTCCATTCCACTTGAGGCCACAAACTCGGGGTCCCTCAAATATACCTGTAGCTGAGAGAAGCCTCCTCTTGAGGTGCTTGTGGAAAGTTGGTATTCCTCTTGAGTCTAAGCCAGGGACTAAGCTCTCATCTCGAGTTGATTTCGGTCCACGGAGCCCTTTCCTGTTGGTCCAGTGACCTCAGGATCCCTCTAGACTTGAGACAGTGAACTTGGGTTTTCTCTGGAGTGCCATCAAGGAAATCAAGTCTCCTTTCACTTTTGATGTGGAAAACGGAATTGCTTTGCACTCAGGGCAGGGGAATCAGGCCTCATCTCGCGGCGAGGGGGAAGTCTCATGGTTTTTCTCGAGTTGCGGCCCGAACCTGGGGTATATTCTCGAGTTACGACTGGGAGGGCCCTTCCCGACACGTGTTTGTTCAGCGACGTCAGGACTCCTGCCTACGTGCGAGGGACACCTCGGGATTCTCCTCAAGTCTTGGCATGGCAATTGGGACGCGTCTCCACGTGAGGCGGGAGACCCAGGGTCCCTTTCCACGTGCCACAGGGATCCTGGGTCTCCTATCCATTTTCAAGAGGAGTCAGGCATCGTCTCCTTTGGAAGCATTGATCTCCGTGGACCTCTCGAGTTTTCAAAGGATGTGAGGCCTCCGGTCGCGATGAGGCGGAGAACTCGGTCTTTCTCTGTGGTCTCCACAGGGGATTCAGACATCCCTTCGTCTTGGGAGATGCAAGACGAGCCTGCATTCAATTCACTGCAGGGATATCCGGCCTTACTTCGAGTCAGAGCATCTCGGTGTCCATTCCACTTGAGGCCACAAACTCAGGGTCCCTCTCACATACCTGTAGCTGAGAGAAGCCTCCTCTTGAGGTGCTTGTGGAAAGTTGGTATTCCTCTTGAGTCGAAGCCAGGGACTAAGCTCTCATCTCGAGTTGATTTGGGGTCCACAGAGCCCTTTCGTGTAGCTCCAGTGACCTCAGGATCCCTCTAGACTTGAGACAGTGATCTTGCGTTTTCTCTGCAGTGCCATCAAGGAAATCAAGGCTCCTTTCACTTCTGATGTGGAATACGGAATTGCTCTGCATGCAGGGCAGGGGAATCGGGCCTCATTTCGTGGCGAGGGGGAAGTCTCATGGTTTTTCTCGAGTTGCGGCCGGAACCTGGGGTATATTCTCGAGTTACGACGGGGAGGGCCCTTCCAGACACGTGTTTGTTCAGCGACGTCAGGACTCCTGCCTAGGTGCAAGGGACACCTCGGGATTCTCCTCGAGTCTTGGCATGGCAATTGGGACGCGTCTCCACGTGAGGAGGGAGACCCAGGGTCCCTTTCCACGTGCCACAGGGATCCTGGGACTCCTATCCATTTTCAAGAGGAGTCAGGCATCGTCTCCTTTGGAAGCATTGATCTCCGCGGACCTCTCGAGTTTTCAAAGGATGTGAGGCCTCCGGTCGCGATGAGGCTGAGAACTCGGTCTTTCTCTGTGGTCTCCACAGGGGATTCAGACATCCCTTCGTCTTGGGAGATGCAAGACGAGCCTGCATTCAATTCACTGCAGGGATATCGGGCCTTACTTCGAGTCAGAGCATCTCGGTGTCCATTCCACTTGAGGCCACAAACTCAGGGTCCCTCTCACATACCTGTAGCTGAGAGAAGCCTCCTCTTGAGGTGCTTGTGGAAAGTTGGTATTCCTCTTGAGTCGAAGCCAGGGACTAAGCTCTCATCTCGAGTTCATTTGGGGTCCACAGAGCCCTTTCGTGTTGCTCCAGTTACCTCAGGATCCCTCTAGACTTGAGACAGTGATCTTGCGTTTTCTCTGCAGTGCCATCAAGGAAATCAAGGCTCCTTTCACGTTTGATGTGGAACACGGAATTGTTCTGCACGCAGTGCAGGGGAATCGGGCTTCATCCAGCGGCGAGGGGAAGTCTCATGGTTTTTCTCGAGTTGCGGCCGGAACCTGGGGTATATTCTCGAGTTACGACGGGGAGAGCCCTTCCAGACACGTGTTTGTTCAGCAACGTCAGGACTCCTGCCTAGGTGCGAGGGACACCTCGGGATTCTCCTCGAGTCTTGGCATGGCAATGGGGACGCGTCTCCACGTGAGGCGGGAAACCCAGTGTCCCTTTCCACGTGCCACAGGGATCCTGGGACGCCTATCCATTTTCAAGAGGAGTCAGGCATCGTCTCCTTTGGAAGCATTGATCTCCGCGGACCTCTCGAATTTTCAAAGGATGTGAGGCCTCCGCTCGCGATGAGGCGGAGGACTAGCTCTTTCTCTGTCATCTCTACAGGGGATTCAGACATCCCTTCGTCTTGGGAGATGCAAGACGAGCCTGCATTCAATTCACTGCAGGGATATCCGGCCTTACTTCGAGTCAGAGCATCTCGGTTTCCATTCCACTTGAGGCCACAAACTCAGGGTCCCTCTCACATACCTGTAGCTGAGAGAAGCTTCCTCTTGAGGTGCTTGTGGAAAGTTGGTATTCCTCTTGAGTCGAAGCCAGGGACTAAGCTCTCATCTCGAGTTGATTTGTGGTCCACGGAGCCCTTTCGTGTTGCTCCAGTGACCTCAGGATCCCTCTAGACTTGAGACAGTGAACTTGGGTTTTCTCTGGAGTGCCATCAAGGAAATCAAGGCTCCTTTCACTTTTGATGTGGAAAACGGAATTGCTTGGCACGCAGGGCAGGGGAATCAGACCTCATCTCGCGGCGAGGGGGAAGTCTCATGGTTTTTCTCGAGTTGCGGCCCGAACCTGGGGTATATTCTCGAGTTACGACGGGTAGGGCCCTTCCAGACACGTGTTTGTTCAGTGACGTCAGGACTCCTGCCTAGGTGCGAGGGACATCTCGGGATTCTCCTCGAGTCTTGGCATGGCAATTGGGACGCGTCTCCACGTGAGGCGGGAGACCCAGGGTCCCTTTCCACGTGCCACAGGGATCCTGGGACTCCTATCCATTTCAAGAGGAGTCAGGCATCGTCTCCTTTGGAAGCATTGATCTCCGCGGACCTCTCGAGTTTTCAAAGGATGTGAGGCCTCCGGTCGCGATGAGGCGGAGAACTCGGTCTTTCTCTGTGGTCTCCACAGGGGATTCAGACATCCCTTCGTCTTGGGAGATGCAAGACGAGCCTGCATTCAATTCACTGCAGGGATATCCGGCCTTACTTCGAGTCAGAGCATCTCGGTGTCCATTCCACTTGAGGCCACAAACTCAGGGTCCCTCTCACATACCTGTAGCTGAGAGAAGCCTCCCCTTGAGGTGCTTGTGGAAAGTTGGTATTCCTGTTGAGTCGAAGCCAGGGACTAAGCTCTCATCTCGAGTTGATTTGGGGTCCACAGAGCACTTTCGTGTTGCTCCAGTGCCCTCAGGATCCCTCTAGACTTGAGACAGTGATCTTGCGTTTTCTCTGCAGTGCCATCAAGGAATTCAAGGCTCCTTTCACGTTTGATGTGGAACACGGAATTGTTCTGCACGCAGTGCAGGGGAATCTTGCTTCATCCAGCGGCGAGGGGGAAGTCTCATGGTTTTTCTCGAGTTGCGGCCGGAACCTGGGTTATATTCTCGAGTTACGACGGGGAGGGCCCTTCCAGACACTTGTTTGTTCAGCGACGTTAGGACTCCTGCCTAGGTGCGAGGGACACCTCGGGATTCTCCTCGAGTCTTGGCATGGCAATGGGGACGCGTCTCCACGTGAGGCGGGAAACCCAGTGTCCCTTTCCACGTGCCACAGGGATCCTGGGACTCCTATCCTTTTTCAAGAGGAGTCAGGCATCGTCTCCTTTGGAAGCATTGATCTCCGCGGACCTCTCGGATTTTCAAAGGATGTGAGGTCTCTGGTCGCGATGAGGCAGAAAGTTAGGTCTTTCTCTGTGGTCTCCACAGGGGATTCAGACATCCCTTCGTCTTGGGAGATGCAAGACGAGCCTGCATTCAATTCACTGCAGCGATATCCGGCCTTACTTCGAGTCAGAGCATCTCGGTGTCCATTCCATTTGAGGCCACAAACTCAGGGTCCCTCTCACATACCTGTAGCTCAGAGAAGCCTCCTCTTGAGGTGCTTGTGGAAAGTTGGTATTCCTCTTGAGTCGAAGCCAGGGACTAAGCTCTCATCTCGAGTTGATTTGGGGTCCAAGGAGCACTTTCGTGTTGCTCCAGTGACCTCAGGATCCCTCTAGACTTGAGACAGTGATCTTGGGTTTTCTCTGGAGTGCCATCAAGGAAATCAAGGCTCCTTTCAAATTTGATGTGGAACACGGAATTGCTCTGCACGCAGTGCAGGGGAATCGGGCCTCATCTCGTGGCAACCGGGAAGTCTCATGGTTTTTCTCGAGTTGCGGCCAGAACCTGGGGTATATTCTCGAGTTACGACGGGGAGGGCCCTTGCAGACACGTGTTTGTTCAGCGACGTCAGGACTCCTGCCTAGGTGCGAGGGACACCTCGGGATTCTCCTCGAGTCTTGGCATGGCAATTGGGACGCGTCTCCACGTGAGGCGCGAGACCCAAGGTCCCTTTCCACGTGCCACAGGGATCCTGGGACTCCTATCCATTTTCAAGAGGAGTCAGGCATCGTCTCCTTTGGAAGCATTGATCTCCGCGGACCTCTCGAGTTTTCAAAGGATGTGAGGCCTCCGCTCGCGATGAGGCGGAGGACTAGGTCTTTCTCTGTCATCTCCACAGGGGATTCAGACATCCCTTCGTCTTGGGAGATGCAAGACGAGCCTGCATTCAATTCACTGCAGGGATATCCGGCCTTACTTCGAGTCAGAGCATCTCGGTGTCCATTCCACTTGAGGCCACAAACTCAGGGTCCCTCTCACATACCTGTAGCTGAGAGAAGCCTCCTCTTGAGGTGCTTGTGGAAAGTTGGTATTCCTCTTGAGTCGAAGCCAGGGACTAAGCTCTCATCTCGAGTTGATTTGTGGTCCACGGAGCCCTTTCGTGTTGCTCCAGTGACCGCAGGATCCCTCTAGACTTGAGACAGTGAACTTGGGTTTTCTCTGGAGTGCCATCAAGGAAATCAAGGCTCCTTTCACTTTTGATGTGGAAAACGGAATTGCTTTGCACTCAGGGCAGGGGAATCAGGCCTCATCTCGCGGCGAGGGGGAAGTCTCATGGTTTTTCTCGAGTTGCGGCTGGAATCTGGGGTATATTCTCGAGTTACGACGGGGAGGGCCCTTCCAGACACGTGTTTGTTCAGCGACGTCAGGACTCCTGCCTAGGTGCGAGGGACACCTCGGGATTCTCCTCGAGTCTTGGCATGGCAATTGGGACGCGTCTCCACGTGAGGCGGGAGACCCAGGGTCCCTTTCCACGTGCCACAGGGATCCTGGGACTCCTATCCATTTTCAAGAGGAGTCAGGCATCGTCTCCTTTGGAAGCAATGATCTCCGCGGACCTCTCGAGTTTTCAAAGGATGTGAGGCCTCTGCTCGTGATGAGGCGGAGAATTAGGTTTTTCTCTGTGGTCTCCACAGGAGATTCAGACATCCCTTCGTCTTGGGAGATGCAAGACGAGCCTGCATTCAATTCACTGCAGGGATATCCGGCCTTACTTCGAGTCAGAGCATCTCGGTGTCCATTCCACTTGAGGTCACAAACTCAGGGGCCCTCTCACATACCTGTAGCTGAGAGAAGCCTCCTCTTGAGGTGCTTGTGGAAAGTTGGTATTCCTCTTGAGTCGAAGCCAGGGACTAAGCTCTCATCTCGAGTTGATTTGGGGTCCATGGAGCCCTTTCGTGTTGCTACAGTGAGCTCAGGATCCCTCTAGACTAGGGAGAGTGATCTTGGGTTTTCTCTGGAGTGCCATCAAGGAAATCAAGGCTCCTTTCACTTTTGATGTGGAATACGGAATTGCTCTGCATGCAGGGCAGGGGAATCGGGCCTCATCTGGCGGCGAGGGGGAAGTCTCATGGTTTTTCTCGAGTTGCGGCCGGAACCTGGGGTATATTCTCGAGTTACGACGGGGAGGGCCCTTCCAGACACGTGTTTGTTCAGCGACGTCAGGACTCCTGCCTAGGTGCGAGGGACACCTCGGGATTCTCCTCGAGTCTTGGCATGGCAATGGGGACGCGTCTCCATGTGAGGCGGGAAACCCAGTGTCCCTTTCCACGTGCCACAGGGATCCTGGGACTCCTATCCATTTTCAAGAGGAGTCAGGCATCGTCTCCTTTGGAAGCATTGATCTCCGCGGACCTCTCGAGTTTTCAAAGGATGTGAGGCCTCCGGTCGCGATGAGGCGGAGAACTCGGTCTTTCTCTGTGGTCTCCACAGGGGATTCAGACATCCCTTCGTCTTGGGAGATGCAAGACGAGCCTGCATTCAATTCACTGCAGGGATATCCGGCCTTACTTCGAGTCAGAGCATCTCGGTGTCCATTCCACTTGAGGCCACAAACTCAGGGTCCCTCTCACATACCTGTAGCTGAGAGAAGCCTCCCCTTGAGGTGCTTGTGGAAAGTTGGTATTCCTCTTGAGTCGAAGCCAGGGACTAAGCTCTCATCTCGAGTTGATTTGGGGTCCACAGAGCCCTTTCGTGTTGCTCTAGTGACCTCAGGATCCCTCTAGACTTGAGACAGTGATCTTGCGTTTTCTCTGCAGTGCCATCAAGGAATTCAAGGCTCCTTTCACGTTTGATGTGGAACACGGAATTGTTCTGCACGCAGTGCAGGGGAATCTTGTTTCATCCAGCGGCGAGGGGGAAGTCTCATGGTTTTTCTCGAGTTGCGGCCGGAACCTGGGGTATATTCTCGAGTTACGACGGGGAGGGCCCTTCCAGACACGTGTTTGTTCAGCGACGTCAGGACTCCTGCCTAGGTGCGAGGGACACCTCGGGATTCTCCTCGAGTCTTGGCATGGCAATGGGGACGCGTCTCCACGTGAGGCGGGAAACCCAGTGTCCCTTTCCACGTGCCACAGGGATCCTGGGACTCCTATCCATTTTCAAGAGGAGTCAGGCATCGTCTCCTTTGGAAGCATTGATCTCCGCGGACCTCTCGAGTTTTCAAAGGATGTGAGGCCTCCGCTCGCGATGAGGCGGAGGACTAGCTCTTTCTCTGTCATCTCCACAGGGGATTCAGACATCCCTTCGTCTTGGGAGATGCAAGACGAGCCTGCATTCAATTCACTGCAGGGATATCCGGCCTTACTTCGAGTCAGAGCATCTCAATGTCCATTCCACTTGAGGCCACAAACTCAGGGGCCCTCTCACATACCTGTAGCTGAGAGAAGCCTCCTCTTGAGGAGCTTGTGGAAAGTTGGTATTCCTCTTGAGTCGAAGCCAGGGACTAAGCTCTCATCTCGAGTTGATTTGGGGTCCATGGAGCCCTTTCGTGTTGTTACAGTGACCTCAGGATCCCTCTAGACTAGGGACAGTGATCTTGGGTTTTCTCTGGAGTGTCATCAAGGAAATCAAGGCTCCTTTCACTTCTGATGTGGAATACGGAATTGCTCTGCATGCAGGGCAGGGGAATCGGGCCTCATCTCGCGGCGAGGGGGAAGTCTCATGGTTTTTCTCGAGTTGCGGCCGGAACCTGGGGTATATTCTCGAGTTACGACGGGGAGGGCCCTTCCAGACACGTGTTTGTTCAGCGACGTCAGGACTCCTGCCTAGGTGCAAGGGACACCACGGGATTCTCCTCGAGTCTTGGCATGGCAATTGGGACGCGTCTCCACGTGAGGAGGGAGACCCAGGGTCCCTTTCCACGTGCCACAGGGATCCTGGGATTCCTATACATTTTCAAGAGGAGTCAGGCATCGTCTCCTTTGGAAGCATTGATCTCCGCGGACCTCTCGAGTTTTCAAAGGATGTGAGGCCTCCGCTCGCGATGAGGCGGAGGACTAGCTCTTTCTCTGTCATCTCTACAGGGGATTCAGACATCCCTTCGTCTTGGGAGATGAAAGACGATCGTGCATTCAATTCACTGCAGGGATATCCGGCCTTACTTCGAGTCAGAGCATCTCGGTTTCCATTCCACTTGAGGCCACAAGCTCAGGGTCCCTCTCACATACCTGTAGCTGAGAGAAGCCTCCTCTTGAGGTGCTTGTGGAAAGTTGGTATTCCTCTTGAGTCGAAGCCAGGGACTAAGCTCTTATCTCGAGTTGATTTGTGGTCCACGGAGCCCTTTCGTGTTGCTCCAGTGACCTCAGGATCCCTCTAGACTTGAGACAGTGAACTTGGGTTTTCTCTGGAGTGCCATCAAGGAAATCAAGGCTCCTTTCACTTTTGATGTGGAAAACGGAATTGCTTTGCACGCAGGGCAGGGGAATCAGACCTCATCTCGCGGCGAGGGGGAAGTCTCATGGTTTTTCTCGAGTTGCGGCCCGAACCTGGGGTATATTCTCGAGTTACGACGGGTAGGGCCCTTCCAGACACGTGTTTGTTCAGTGACGTCAGGACTCCTGCCTAGGTGCGAGGGACATCTCGGGATTCTCCTCGAGTCTTGGCATGGCAATTGGGACGCGTCTCCACGTGAGGCGGGAGACCCAGGGTCCCTTTCCACGTGCCACAGGGATCCTGGGACTCCTATCCATTTTCAAGAGGAGTCAGGCATCGTCTCCTTTGGAAGCATTGATCTCCGCGGACCTCTCGAGTTTTCAAAGGATGTGAGGCCTCCGGTCGCGATGAGGCGGAGAACTCGGTCTTTCTCTGTGGTCTCCACAGGGGATTCAGACATCCCTTCGTCTTGGGACATGCAAGACGAGCCTGCATTCAATTCACTGCAGGGATATCCGGCCTTACTTCGAGTCAGAGCATCTCGGTGTCCATTCCACTTGAGGCCACAAACTCAGGGTCCCTCTCACATACCTGTAGCTGAGAAAAGCCTCCCCTTGAGGTGCTTGTGGAAAGTTGGTATTCCTCTTGAGTCGAAGCCAGGGACTAAGCTCTCATCTCGAGTTGATTTGGGGTCCACAGAGCACTTTCGTGTTGCTCCATTGCCCTCAGGATCCCTCTAGACTTGAGACAGTGATCTTGCGTTTTCTCTGCAGTGCCATCAAGGAATTCAAGGCTCCTTTCACGTTTGATGTGGAACACGGAATTGTTCTGCACGCAGTGCAGGGGAATCTTGCTTCATCCAGCGGCGAGGGGGAAGTCTCATGGTTTTTCTCGAGTTGCGGCCGGAACCTGGGTTATATTCTCGAGTTACGACGGGGAGGGCCCTTCCAGACACGTGTTTGTTCAGCGACGTTAGGACTCCTGCCTAGGTGCGAGGGACACCTCGGGATTCTCCTCGAGTCTTGGCATGGCAATGGGGACGCGTCTCCACGTGAGGCGGGAAACCCAGTGTCCCTTTCCACGTGCCACAGGGATCCTGGGACGCCTATCCATTTTCAAGAGGAGTCAGGCATCGTCTCCTTTGGAAGCATTGATCTCCGCGGACCTCTCGGATTTTCAAAGGATGTGAGGTCTCTGGTCGCGATGAGGCAGAAAGTTAGGTCTTTCTCTGTGGTCTCCACAGGGGATTCAGACATCCCTTCGTCTTGGGAGATGCAAGACGAGCCTGCATTCAATTCACTGCAGGGATATCCGGCCTTACTTCGAGTCAGAGCATCTCGGTGTCCATTCCATTTGAGGCCACAAACTCAGGGTCCCTCTCACATACCTGTAGCTCAGAGAAGCCTCCTCTTGAGGTGATTGTGGAAAGTTGGTATTCCTCTTGAGTCGAAGCCAGGGACTAAGCTCTCATCTCGAGTTGATTTGGGGTCCACGGAGCCCTTTCGTGTTGCTCCAGTGACCTCAGGATCCCTCTAGACTTGAGACAGTGATCTTGGGTTTTCTCTGGAGTGCCATCAAGGAAATCAAGGCTCCTTTCAAATTTGATGTGGAACACGGAATTGCTCTGCACGCAGTGCAGGGGAATCGGGCCTCATCTCGTGGCAAGCGGGAAGTCTCATGGTTTTTCTCGAGTTGCGGCCGGAACCTGGGGTATATTCTCGAGTTACGACGGGGAGGGCCCTTCCAGAAACGTGTTTGTTCAGCGACGTCAGGACTCCTGCCTAGGTGCGAGGGACACCTCGGGATTCTCCTCGAGTCTTGGCATGGCAATTGGGACGCGTCTCCACGTGAGGCGTGAGACCCAAGGTCCCTTTCCACGTGCCATAGGGATCCTGGGATTCCTATCCATTTTCAAGAGGAGTCAGGCATCGTCTCCTTTGGAAGCATTGATCTCCGCGGACCTCTCGAGTTTTCAAAGGATGTGAGGCCTCCGCTCGCGATGAGGCGGAGGACTAGGTCTTTCTCTGTCATCTCCACAGGGGATTCAGACATCCCTTCGTCTTGGGAGATGCAAGACGAGCCTGCATTCAATTCACTGCAGGGATATCCGGCCTTACTTCGAGTCAGAGCATCTCGGTGTCCATTCCACTTGAGGCCACAAACTCAGGGTCCCTCTCACATACCTGTAGCTGAGAGAAGCCTCCTCTTGAGGTGCTTGTGGAAAGTTGGTATTCCTCTTGAGTCGAAGCCAGGGACTAAGCTCTCATCTCGAGTTGATTTGTGGTCCACGGAGCCCTTTTGTGTTGCTCAAGTGACCTCAGGATCCCTCTAGACTTGAGACAGTGAACTTGGGTTTTCTCTGGAGTGCCATCAAGGAAATCAAGGCTCCTTTCACTTTTGATGTGGAAAACAGAATTGCTTTGCACTCAGGGCAGGGGAATCAGGCCTCATCTCGCGGCGAGGGGGAAGTCTCATGGTTTTTCTCGAGTTGCGGCCCGAACCTGGGTTATATTCTCGAGTTACGACTGGTAGGGCCCTTCCAGACACGTGTTTGTTCAGCGACCTCAGGACTCCTGCCTAGGTGCGAGGGACACCTCGGGATTCTCCTCGAGTCTTGGCATGGCAATTTGGACGCGTCTCCACGTGAGGAGGGAGACCCAGGGTCCCTTTCCACGTGCCACAGGGATCCTGGGACTCCTATCCATTTTCAAGAGGAGTCAGGCATCGTCTCCTTTGGAAGCAATGATCTCCGCGGACCTCTCGAGTTTTCAAAGGATGTGAGGCCTCTGCTCGTGATGAGGCGGAGAATTAGGTTTTTCTCTGTGGTCTCCACAGGAGATTCAGACATCCCTTCGTCTTGGGAGATGCAAGACGAGCCTGCATTCAATTCACTGCAGGGATATCCGGCCTTACTTCGAGTCAGAGCATCTCGGTGTCCATTCCACTTGAGGTCACAAACTCAGGGGCCCTCTCACATACCTGTAGCTGAGAGAAGCCTCCTCTTGAGTTGCTTGTGGAAAGTTGGTATTCCTCTTGAGTCGAAGCCAGGGTCTAAGCTCTCATCTCGAGATGATTTGGGGTCCACGGAGCCCTTTCGTGTTGCTCCAGTTACCTCAGGATCCCTCTAGACTTGAGACAGTGAACTTGTGTTTTCTCTGGAGTGTCATCAAGGAAATCAAGGCTCCTTTCACGTTTGATGTGGAAAACGGAATTGGTTTGCACGCAGGGCAGGGGAATCAGGCCTCATCTCGCGGCGAGGGGGAAGTCTCATGGTTTTTCTCGAGTTGCGGCCCGAACCTGGGGTATATTCTCGAGTTACGACGGGGAGGGCCCTGCCAGACACGTGTTTGTTCAGCGACGTCAGGACTCCTGCCTAGGTGCGAGGGACACCTCGGGATTCTCCTCGAGTCTTGGCATGGCAATTGGGACGCGTCTCCACGTGAGGCAGGAGACCCAGGGTCCCTTTCCACGTGCCACAGTGATCCTGGGACTCCTATCCATTTTCAAGAGGAGTCAGGTATCGGCTCCTATGGAAGCATTGATCTCCGCGGACCTCTCGAGTTTTCAAAGGATGTGCGGCCTCCGCTCGCGATGAGGCGGAGAATTAGGTTTTTCTCTGTGGTCTCCACAGGGGATTCAGACATCCCTTCGTCTTGGGAGATGCAAGACGAGCCTGCATTCAATTCACTGCAGGGATATCCGGCCTTACTTCGAGTCAGAGCATCTCGGTGTCCATTCCACTTGAGGCCACAAACTCAGGGGCCCTCTCACATACCTGTAGCTGAGAGAAGCCTCCTCTTGAGGTGCTTGTGGAAAGTTGGTATTCCTCTTGAGTCGAAGCCAGGGACTAAGCTCTCATCTCGAGTTGATTTGGGGTCCATGGAGACCTTTCGTGTTGTTACACTGACCTCAGGATCCCTCTAGACTAGGGACAGTGATCTTGGGTTTTCTCTGGAGTGGCATCAAGGAAATCAAGGCTCCTTTCAGTTTTGATGTGGAATACGGAATTGCTCTGCATGCAGGGCAGGGGAATCGGGCCTCATCTCGCGGCGAGGGGGAAGTCTCATGGTTTTTCTCGAGTTGCGGCCCGAACCTGGGGTATATTCTCGAGTTACGACGGGGAGGGCCCTTCCAGACACGTGTTTGTTCAGCGACGTCAGGACTCCTGCCTAGGTGCAAGGGACACCTCGGGATTCTCCTCGAGTCTTGGCATGGCAATTGGGACGCGTCTCCACGTGAGGAGGGAGACCCAGGGTCCCTTTCCACGTGCCACAGGGATCCTGGGACTCCTATCCATTTTCAAGAGGAGTCAGGCATCGTCTCCTTTGGAAGCATTGATCTCCGCGGACCTCTCGGATTTTCAAAGGATGTGAGGTCTCTGGTCGCGATGAGGCAGAAAGTTAGGTCTTTCTCTGTGGTCTCCACAGGGGATTCAGACATCCCTTCGTCTTGGGAGATGCAAGACGAGCCTGCATTCAATTCACTGCAGGGATATCCGGCCTTACATCGAGTCAGAGCATCTCGGTGTCCATTCCATTTGAGGCCACAAACTCAGGGTCCCTCTCACATACCTGTAGCTCAGAGAAGCCTCCTCTTGAGGTGCTTGTGGAAAGTTGATATTCCTCTTGAGTTGACGCCAGGGACTAAGCTCTCATCTCGAGTTGATTTGGGGTCCACGGAGCCCTTTCGTGTTGCTCCAGTGATCTCAGGATCCCTCTAGACTTGAGACAGTGATCTTGGGTTTTCTCTGGAGTGCCATCAAGGAAATCAAGGCTCCTTTCAAATTTGATGTGGAAGACGGAATTGCTCTGCACGCAGTGCAGGGGAATCGGGCCTCATCTCGTGGCAAGGGGGAAGTCTCATGGTTTTTCTCGAGTTGCGGCCGGAACTGGGGTATATTCTCGAGTTACGACGGGGAGGGCCCTTCCAGACACGTGTTTGTTCAGCGACGTCGGGACTCCTGCCTAGTTGCGAGGGACACCTCGGGATTCACCTCGAGTCTTGGCATGGCAATTGGGACGCGTCTCCACGTGAGGCGGGAGACCCACGGTCCCTTTCCACGTGCCACAGGACTGCTGGGACTCCTATCCATTTTCAAGAGGAGTCAGGCATCGTCTCCTTTGGAAGCATTGATCTCCGCGGACCTCTCGAGTTTTCAAAGGATGTGAGGCCTCCGCTCGCGATGAGGCTTAGGACTAGCTCTTTCTCTGTCATCTCCACAGGGGATTCAGACATCCCTTCGTCTTGGGAGATGCAAGACGAGCCTGCATTCAATTCACTGCAGGGATATCCGGCCTTACTTCGAGTCAGAGCATCCCGGTGTCCATTCCACTTGAGGCCACAAACTCAGGGTCCCTCTCACATACCTGTAGCTGAGAGAAGCCTCCTCTTGAGGTGCTTGTGGAAAGTTGGTATTCCTCTTGAGTCGAAACCAGGGACTAAGCTCTCATCTTGAGTTGATTTCGGTCCACGGAGCCCTTTCCTGTTGGTCCAGTGACCTCAGGATCCCTCTAGACTTGAGACAGTGATCTTGGGTTTTCTCTGGAGTGTCATCAAGGAAATCAAGGCTCCTTTCACGTTTGATGTGGAACACGGAATTGCTCTGCATGCAGTGCAGGGGAATCGGACCTCAACTCGCGGCGAGGGGGAAATCTCATGGTTTTTCTCGAGTTGCGGCCGGAACCTGGGGTATATTCTCGAGTTACGACGGGGAGGGCCCTTCCAGACACGTGTTTGTTCAGCGACGTCAGGACTCCTGCCTAGGTGCAAGGGACACCTCGGGATTCTCCTCGAGTCTTGGCATGGCAATTGGGACGCGTCTCCACGTGAGGAGGGAGACCCAGGGTCCCTTTCCACGTGCCACAGGGATTCTGGGACTCCTATCCATTTTCAAGAGGAGTCAGGCATCGTCTCCTTTGGAAGCATTGATCTCCGCGGACCTCTCGAATTTTCAAAGGATGTGAGGCCTCCGCTCGCTATGAGGCGGAGAATTAGGTTTTTCTCTGTGGTCTCCACAGGGGATTCAGACATCCCTTCGTCTTGGGAGATGCAAGACGAGCCTGCATTCAATTCACTGCAGGGATATCCGGCCTTACTTCGAGTCAGAGCATCACAGTGTCCATTCCACTTGAGGCCACAAACTCAGGGGCCCTCTCACATACCTGTAGCTGAGAGAAGCCTCCTCTTGAGGTGCTTGTGGAAAGTTGGTATTCCTCTTGAGTCGAAGCCAGGGACTAAGCTCTCATCTCGAGTTGATTTGGGGTCCATGGAGCCCTTTCGTGTTGTTACAGTGACCTCAGGATCCCTCTAGACTAGGGACAGTGATCTTGGGTTTTCTCTGGAGTGTCATCAAGGAAATCAAGGCTCCATTCACTTTTGATGTGGAATACGGAATTGCTCTGCATGCAGGGCAGGGGAATCGGGCCTCATCTCACGGCGAGGGGGAAGTCTCATGGTTTTTCTCGAGTTGCGGCCGGAACCTGGGGTATATTCTCGAGTTACGACGGGGAGGGCCCTTCCAGACACGTGTTTGTTCAGCGACGTCAGGACTCCTGCCTAGGTGCAAGGGACACCTCGGGATTCTCCTCGAGTCTTGGCATGGCAATTGGGACGCGTCTCCACGTGAGGAGGGAGACCCAGGGTCCCTTTCCACGTGCCACAGGGATCCTGGGACTCCTATCCATTTTCAAGAGGAGTCAGGCATCGTCTCCTTTGGAAGCATTGATCTCCGCGGACCTCTCGAGTTTTCAAAGGATATGAGGCCTCAGGTTGCGTTGAGGTGGAGGACTAGGTCTTTCTCTGTGGTCTCCTCAGGGGATTCAGACAACACTTCATCTTGGGAGATGCAAGACGAGCCTGTATTCAATTCACTGCAGGGATAACCGGCCTTAGTTCGAGTCAGAGCATCTCGGTGTCCATTCCACTTGAGGCCACAAACTCAGGGTCCCTCTCACATACTTGTAACTGAGAGAAGCCTCCTCTTGAGGTGCTTGTGGAAAGTTGGTATTCCTCTTGACTCGAAGCCAGAGACTAAGCCCTCATCTCGAGTTCATTTGGGGTCCACGGAGCCCTTTCGTGTTGCTCCAGTGACCTCAGGATCCCTCTAGACTTGAGACAGTGATCTTGGGTTTTCTCTTGAGTGCCATCAAGGAAATCAACTCTCCTTTCACGTTTGATGTGGAACACGGAATTGCTCTGCACGCAGTGTGGTGGAATCGGGCCTCTTTTCGCAGCGAGGGGGAAGTCTCATGGTTTTTCTCGAGTTGCGGCCGGAACCTGGGGTATATTCTCGAGTTACGACGGGGAGGGCCCTTCCAGACACGTGTTTGTTCAGCGACGTCAGGACTCCTGCCTAGGTGCGAGGGAAACCTCGGTATTCTTCCCGAGTCTTGGCATGGCAATTGGGACGCGTCTCCACGTGAGGCGGAAGACCCAGGGTCCCTTTCCACGTGCCACAGGGATCCTGGGACTCCTATCCATTTTCAAGAGTTGTCAGGCATCGTCTCCTTTGGAAGCATTGATCTCCGCGGACCTCTCTAGTTTTCAAAGGACGTGAGGCCTCCGTTCGCGTTGAGGCGGAGGACTAGGTCTTTCTCTGTGGACTCCACAGGGGATTCAGACAACCCTTCGTCTTGGGAGATGCAAGACGAGCCTGCATTCAATTCACTGCAGGGATATCCGGCTTTACTTCGAATCAGATCATCTCGGTGTCCATTCCACTTGAGGCCACAAACTCAGGGGCCCTCTCACATACCTGTAGCTGAGAGAAGCCTCCTCTTGAGGTGCTTGTGGAAAGTTGGTATTCCTCTTGAGTCGAAACCAGGGACTAAGCTCTCATCTCGAGTTGATTTGGGGTCCACTGAGCCCTTTGTGTTGCTCCAGTGACCTCAGGATCCCTCTAGACTTCAGAGTGTGATCTTGGGTTTTCTCTGGAGTGCCATCAAGGAAATCAAGGCTCCTTTCACATTTGATGTGAAACACGGAATTGCTCTGCACGCAGTGCAGGGGAATCGGGCCTCATGTCGCGGCGAGGGGGAAGTCTCATGGTTTTTCTCGAGTTGAGGCCGGAACCTGGGGTATATTCTCGAGTTACGACGGGGAGGGCCCTTCCAGACACGTGTTTGTTCAGCGACGTCAGGAATCCTGCCTAGGTGCGAGGGACACCTCGGGGTTCTCCTCGAGTCTTGACATGGCAATTGGGACGCGTCTCCACGTGAGGCGGGAGACCCAGGGTCCCTTTCCACGTGCCACAGGGATCCTGGGACTCCTATCCATTTTCAAGAGGAGTCAGGCATCGTCTCCTTTGGAAGCATTGATCTCCGCAGACCTCTCGATTTTTCAAAGGATGTGGTGTCTCCGGTCGCGATGAGGCTGAGGACTAGGTCTTTCTCTGTCGTCTCCACAGGGGATTCAGACATCCCTTCGTCTTGGGAGATGCAAGACGAGCCTGCATTCAATTCACTGCAGGGATATCTGGCCTTACTTCGAGTCAGAGCATCTCGGTGTCCATTCCACTTGAGGCCACAAACTCAGGGTCCCTCTCACATACCTGTAGCTGAGAGAAGCCTCCTCTTGAGGTGCTTGTGAATAGTTGGTATGCCTCTTGAGTCGAAGCCAGGGACTAATCTCTCATCTCGAGTTGATTTGGCATCCACTTAGCCCTTTCGTGCTGCTTCCGTGACCTCAAGATCCCTCTAGACTTGAGCCAGTGATCTTGGGTTTTCTCTGGGGTGCCATCAAGGAAATCAAGGCTCCTTTCATGTTTGATGTGGAAAACGGAATTGTTCTGCACACAGTGCATGGGAATCGGGCCTCATCTCGCGGCAAGGGGGATGTCTCATTGCTTTTCTGAAGTTACGGTCGGAACCTAGGGAATACTCGCGAGTTACGACGGGGAGGGCCCTTCCAGACACGTGTTTGTTCAGCGACGTCAGGACTCCTGCCTAGGTGCGAGGGACACCTCGGGAATCTCCTCGAGTCTTGGCATGGTAATTGGGACGCGTCTCCACGTGAGGCGGGAGACCCAGGGTCCCTTTCCACGTGCCACAGGGATCCTGGGACTCCTATCCATTTTCAAGAGGAGTCAGGCATCGTCTCCTTTGGAAGCATTGATCTCCGCAGACCTCTCGAGTTTTCAAAGGATGGGAGGCCTCCGGTCTCGATGAGGCGGGGAACTAGGTCTTTCTCTGTGGTCTCCACAGGGGATTCAGACATCCCTTCGTCTTGGGAGATGCAAGACGAGCCTGCTTTCAATTCACTGCAGGGATATCCGGCCTTACTTCGAGTCAGAGCATCTCCGTGTCCATTCCACTTGAGGCCACAAACTCAGGGTCACTCTCACATACCTGTAGCTGAGAGAAGCCTCATCTTGAGGTGCTTGTGGAAATTGGTATTCCTCTTGAGTCGAAGCCAGGGACTAATCTCTCATCTCGAGTTGATTTGGCATCCACTTAGCCCTTTGGTGCTGCTTCCGTGACCTCAGAATCCCTCTAGACTTGAGACAGTGATCTTGTGTTTTCTCTGGAGTGCCATCAAGGAAATCAAGGCTCCTTTCAGCTTTGATGTGGAACACGGAATTGCTCTGCACGCACTGCAGGGGAATCGGGCCTCATTTCGCGGCGAGGGGGAAGTCTCATGGTTTTTCTCGAGTTGCGGCCGGAACCTCGGTTATATTCTCGAGTTACGACGGGGAGGGCCCTTCCAGACACGTGTTTGTTCAGCGACGTCAGGACTCCTGCCTAGGTGCGAGGGACACCTCGGGATTCTCCTCGAGTCTTGGCATGGCAATTGGGACGCGTCTCCACGTGAGGCGGGAGACCCAGAGTCCCTTTCCACGTGCCACAGGGATCCTGGGACACCTATCCATTTTCTTTTTTTTTTTTTTTTTTTTTTTTTTTGAATTTATTTTTTTATTTTTTTTTTTTAATTTTTTATTATTATTATTATTTTTTTTTTCCAGTGGGTTTTGTCATACATTGATATGAATCAGCCATGGATTTACATGTATTCCCAATCCCGATCCCCCCTCCCACCTCCCTCTCCACCCGATTCCTCCGGGTCTTCCCAGTGCACCAGGCCGGAGCGCCCGTCCCGTGCATCCCTCCTGGGCTGGTGATCTGTTTCACCATAGATAGTATACATGCTGTTCTTTTGAAATATCCCACCCTCACATTCTCCCACAAAGTTCAAAAGTCTGTTCTGTATTTCTGTGTTTCTTTTTCTGTTTTGCATATAGGGTTATCGTTATCACCATTCTAAATTCCATATACATGTGTCAGTATGCTGTAATGTTCTTTATCTTTCTGGCTTACTTCACTCTGTATAATGGGCTCCAGCTTCATCCATCTCATTAGGACTGGTTCAAATGAATTCTTTTTAATGACACCTATCCATTTTCAAGAGGAGTCAGGCATCGTCTCCTTTGGAAGCATTGATCTCCGCGGACCTCTCGAGTTTTCAAAGGATGTGAGGCCTCCGGTCGCGATGAGGCGGAGAATTAGGTCTTTCTCTGTGGTCTCCACAGGGGATTCAGACATCCCTTCGTCTTGGGAGATGCAAGACAAGCCTGCATTCAATTCACTATTGGGATATCCGGCCTTACTTCGAGTCAGAGCATCTCGGTGTCCATTCCACTTGATGCCACAAACTCAGGGTCCCTCTCACATACCTGTAGCTGAGAGAAGCCTCCTCTTGAGGTGCTTGTGGAAAGTTGGTATTCCTCTTGAGTCGAGGCCAGGGACTAAGCTCTCATCTCGAGTTGATTTGGGGTCCACGGAGACTTTTCGTGTTGCTCCAGTGACATCAGGATCCCTCTAGACTTGAGACAGTGATCTTGGGTTTTCTCTGGAGTGCCATCAAGGAAATCAAGGCTCCTTTCACTTTTGATATCGAACACGGAATTGCTCTGCACGCAGTGCAGGGGAATTGGGCCTCATCTCGCGGCGAAGGGGAAGTCTCATGGTTTTTCTCGAGTTGCGGCCGGAACCTGGGGTATATTCGAGAGTTACGACGGGGAGGGCCCTTCCAGACACGTGTTTTTCAGCGACGTCAGGACTCCTGCCTAGGTGCGAGGGACACCTCGGGATTCTCCTCGAGTCTTGGCATGGCAATTGGGACGCGTCTCCACGTGAGGCGGGAGACCCAGTGTCCCTTTCAACGTGCAACAGGGATCCCGGGACTCCTATCCATTTTCAAGAGGAGTCAGGCATCGTCTCCTTTGGAAGCATTGATCTCCGCAGACATCTCGAATTTTCTAAGGATGTGAGTCCTCCGGTCGCGATGAGGCGGAGGACTAGGTTTTTCTCTGTCGTCTCCACAGGGCATTCAGACATCCCTTCGTCTTGGGAGATGCAAGACGAGCCTGCATTCAATTCACTGCAGGGATATCCGGCCTTACTTCGAGTCAGAGCATCTCGGTTTCCATGACACTTGAGGCCACAGATTCAGGGTCACTCTCACATACCTGTAGCTGAGAGAAGCCTCATCTTGAGGTGCTTATGGAAAGTTGGTATTCCTCTTGAGTCGAAGCCAGGGACTAAGCTCTCATCTCGAGTTGATTTGGGGTCCACGGAGCCCTTTCTTGTTGCTCCAGTGACCTCAGGATCCCTCTAGACTTGAGACAGTGATCTTGTGTTTTCTCTGGAGTGCCATCAAGGAAATCAAGGCTCCTTTCAGCTTTGATGTGGAACACGGAATTGCTCTGCACGCACTGCAGGGGAATCGGGCCTCATTTCGCGGCGAGGGGGAAGTCTCATGGTTTTTCTCGAGTTGCGGCCGGAACCTCGGTTATATTCTCGAGTTACGACTGGGAGGGCCCTTCCAGACACCTGTTTGTTCAGCGACGTCAGGACTCCTGCCTAGGTGCGAGGGACACCTCGGGATTCTCCTCGAGTCTTGGAATGGCAATTGGGACGCGTCTCCACGTGAGGCGGGAGACCCAGGGTCCCTTTCCACGTGCCACAGGGATCCTGGGACACCTATCCATTTTCAAGAGGAGTCAGGCATCGTCTCCTTTGGAAGCATTGATCTCCGCGGACCTCTCGAGTTTTCAAAGTATGTGAGGCCTCCGGTCGCGATGAGGCGGAGAATTAGGTCTTTCTCTGTGGTCTCCACAGGGGATTCAGACATCCCTTCGTCTTGGGAGATGCAAGACGAGCCTGCATTCAATTCACTATTGGGATATCCGGCCTTCCTTCGAGTCAGAGCATCTCGGTGTCCATTCCACTTGATGCCACAAACTCAGGGTCACTCTCACATACCTGTAGCTGAGAGAAGCCTCCTCTTGAGGTGCTTGTGGAAAGTTGGTATTCCTCTTGAGTCGAGGCCAGGGACTAAGCTCTCATCTCGAGTTGATTTGGGGTCCACAGAGACCTTTCGTGTTGCTCCAGTGACCTCAGGATCCCTCTAGACTTGAGACAGTGATCTTGGGTTTTCTCTGGAGTGCCATCAAGGAAATCAAGGCTCCTTTCACTTTTGATGTCGAACACGGAATTGCTCTGCACGCAGTGCAGGGGAATTGGGCCTCATCTCGCGGCGAAGGGGAAGTCTCATGGTTTTTCTCGAGTTGCGGCCGGAACCTGGGGTATATTCGAGAGTTACGACGGGGAGGGCCCTTCCAGACACGTGTTGTTCAGCGACGTCAGGACTCCTGCCTAGGTGCGAGGTACACCTCGGGATTCTCCTCGAGTCTTGGCATGGCAATTGGGACCCGTCTCCACGTGAGGCGGGAGACCCAGTGTCCCTTTCCACGTGCCACAGGGATCCCGGGACTCCTATCCATTTTCAAGAGGAGTCAGGCATCGTCTCCTTTAGAAGCATTGATCTCCGCAGACATCTCGAATTTTCAAAGGATGTGAGGCCTCCGGTCGTGATGAGGCGGAGGACTAGGTCTTTCTCTGTCGTCTCCACAGGGGATTCAGACATCCCTTCGTCTTGGGAGATGCAAGACGAGCCTGCATTCAATTCACTGCATGGATATCCGGCCTTACTTCGAGTCAGAGCATCTCGGTGTCCATTACACTTGAGGCCACAAATTCAGGGTCACTCTCACATACCTGTAGCTGAGAGAAGCCTCCTCTTGAGGTGCTTATGGAAAGTTGGTATTTCTCTTGAGTCGAAGCCAGGGACTAAGCTCTCATCTCGAGTTGATTTGGGGTCCACGGAGCCCTTTCTTGTTGCTCCAGTGACCTCAGGATCCCTCTAGACTTGAGACAGTGATCTTGGGTTTTCTCTGGGGTGCCATCAAGGAAATCAAGGCTCCTTTCAAGTTTGATGTGGAACACGGAATTGCTCTGCACACAGTGCAAGGGAATCGGGCCTCATCTCGCGGCAAGGGGGATGTCTCATTGTTTTTCTGAAGTTACGGTCGGAACCTAGGGAATATTCTCGAGTTACGATGGGGAGGGCCCTTCCAGACACGTGTTTGTTCAGCGACGTCTGGACTCCTGCCTAGGTGCGAG